>NC_056727.1:650364638-650552138 GCF_019279795.1 Protopterus annectens
ATTATCTCTTCTCATGGCTCCCACCCTGAAAGGATCACACAGTTAGAAGGTCTGCATCCAGTTGGGAATTTTTTTTTAAAAAGAAAAATAAAATGGACAGCCACACTGGTCTACCCTCAATAACAAATTTAACTAAGGTATTATCTCTTCTCACAGCTCCCACCCTGAAAGGCTTGCACAGGTAGAAGGTCTGAATTCAGTTGGGAACTTTTTAAAAAAAATAAATAAAATGGACAGCCACACTGATCTACCCTCAGTAACAAACTTAACTAAGGTTACTACTTTTTCTAAAGTCTTTCTGCTTAAACTGTTTAATTCAGCCATTCTTGGTCAACAACACCAAACTTCCCAGCCCTTAAATAAGGCTCCTAATGCTAAAACGTTCCATCAAATTGTACCATTAAAGTTGCTGTCTGTGTTTAAAAACAGAACACAGATTAGAATTTAAAGCAAGTGCAAAAGCAACAAAAAAGCCTCTTACTTTAATCATAAGCTCTGAGGATTCCTCCGGTGTGTTTAAGCCTCACTCCACTCGTCCTCTGGGCTCGCTTCGTGCCCCTCCATGCCCCCTATTTCCACCAGCCCCCAGTTTGTTTGTGTCTTTCAGCTTTTCCCGGTTAGGGGTCACCACAGTGGAACTCCGGTCCGCTAATGATTGGTAGTTGATTTTTACCTGCCGAGTTACCAGCCCTGATGCACAACCTTCAACGAAGGTACGCCCATTCACGCATGTCTCCATGCAGAAGATGTGCTAGCTGAGAATCGAACCAGACAGCGTCTTACTGTGAGGTCCCAGTACCTCTAAATTTATAACCCCTCAGACACACCCCTCCTCCTCTTTCCCCAACCATTAACATGGATTCACATACAACCCATCCCTACCACTATCTCCCCACCTACTATTACATTTAGGTTGCCTACCTACCAGGAGTATATTCCTCCCATTATGTCTCTAATACTTACCAAGAGTCTTTTAAAATACCACATCTGCTCTACACCCTACCTTTACTAGTCACCCTTTATTCTCTCACAATCTATGAAAACCAATCCCTTATAGAATTCAACTATCCCAAATGCCTTGCTACCACCCCAATCTTCTCAAACCATTCTGCCCATTCATTCATGTCCACCAACACCAACTCCTTTACCCCTGCTAACACCCACCCTGTTATACCCAGATATGTTAACACCAAAATTAATACTACCAAAAACTGATAACTAAATTTCTGAAGCTCATAGCTAGTTTGCCCCACACCCTTACTATTGATGGGGATATCCACCCCAACCCTGGGCCACCACCCCTAGACAATACCAACTCTAATCATAACAGCCCAAACATAAGACAAAGCCTAAATGTAGACTGGAATACCTGCACTACAGACACCCTAACCTCCCACATAAACCTACATGGTTTTACACAAATTATAGCCTCCAGTACTAGGATCAGCAAGCCTTACAATAAAGAAAGTATCCTGGACTGGATACTAATTAATAGTCCCCACCACATGTACAAATCAGGTACTCTCCCTGAAGATCTAAGTGACCATTTCTTAACGTATACTATTAGGCATAAATTTGAATGTCCACATCTACCCACATATAAAACAATAAGAAATAAAAAAAACTTCAACCTTAATAAATTCCTAGAAGAACTTAAATTATGCAATTGGTCAATTCTAAAACAACTACCACTAGATGAGGCAGTAACACACTTTAATAACACATTCCTGGTCATCCTTGACAACCATGCACCTGCATGCTCTATTAGAATTAAAACAAAAGTTGCTCCCTGGCTCACTAAAAAAACAAATGAAAGATTACCCAAAGAAATAATGCCTGGAACACCTGGCGCACCTTTAAAGTCCCACAAGATCAACTCAAATTTCGACAATATAGAAATGATACACAAAAATCCATATTACTAGGCAAAACAAATATTTATGCCATCTACAGCAGAAACACCACAACAAGCCACAGCAGTTCTGGGCAGGTATTAACAAACTCCTTCACCCAGAGCAATCCACTACTCCAACCCCTCAGCCCCTACCCAAAAATCGCCAGAGTCCATTGCCAACACCTTCAACAGTTTCTTCAGAGAAACCATCCAGACCCTTGTTAGCAAACTTAAACCCACTTGTCCTAACGCTGAAACCCTTAAACCCAGTGACATTCTCTCCTTCAGCTTCCAGAAAGTTCCAGCTTCACTCATTAGAGCCCTAATTAAAAACTCAAACCAACCACCCTTTCAGCTGACCTCCTCCATGCAGACTACCTGCAAAAAGCCGCTGATGTCATAGCATACCCTGTCACTATTTTGATAAACAGAACCATAACTGAAGCCTCTATCCCCTTTATCTGGGAAATATCCCATGTCATACCACTCCATAAAGGTGGCAAATCCATTGAACTGTCAAACTATAGACTAATGGCTATCCTTTTCCCTCTGGCTAAAATTATGGAAAAGTGTATCCATAAACAACTCTTACACTACCTTATTCAAAATAATCTTCTGGCCAACTCTCAGCATGGATTTAGACCACAGTGCAGTACCACCTCAACCCTCCTCTCCTTTTCTGTCATAAATTCCAGCTGTAACAACAAACCATCTTCTGCCCTGTTTCTCGATCTTTCCAAGGCCTTTGACATGGTTAACCGCCAACTACTCTTACTTACCCTAAATAAAATATCCCTAAACAATCATGCTATACAATGGTTTCAATCTTATCTTAGTGGAAGACAGCAGGCTATCCTTTGGCAGGACAAACTCTCCACCCTTCTCCCCATTACCCTTGGTGTCCCTCAAGGCTCCATTAAAGGTCCCCTTCTTTTCTTACTCTTTATCAATGACCTCCATACTGTAATCCCAGACACAACCTGTATGCAATATGCCAATGACTCCATCCTGACCTGCTCAGCCTCTACCCGTACAGATCTCCTTAGTTTAACCCAAAAAACCTTTAATACAGTGGAAAACTGGATCTCTAATCATCAGCTGATATTAAACCCTAATAAAACAAAGCTATTGCTCTTCTCCCCTATTCGCAAATCCTCTCAACCTTCGTTTACTATAACATCTAACAATGGGACCATAATCTCACCAGATATGTATACCAAACGCCTGGGTGTTATAATAGACAACAACCTCAAATATGATATGCACGTAAACCAAACTATTAAAACCGTTAATAAAAAACTTGGCTCCCTATACAAAAACAAACCTTTTCTCACCCCTCTAGCTAGGACTGCCATTGCCTGTACCCACCTGCTTTCAACTCTACTCTATGCCTCACCAATACTCACTAACTTGAACAAAACTGATCTCAGCAAACTCTCTAGCTGCTACAATCAAATTGCCAGGTTTTCCACAGGAACTCCCTACAGGACACACCATTGTCAAAACCTACACCTCTTAGATTGGCTAGAACTCCCCAGGCTAATTCAGTTTAATCAACTTACTGTAGCATTCAAGGTTATTAACCATCAAGAAAAAAGCCCTCCCTTAAAAACATTATCCATCCCTACAAAAATGCTGGGCCTTTTCGTTCCACTACAAATCATTTGGTTCAATCTGTTAAAGCTAACAACCTATCTGGAGAGTCTTTGTTTGCAAATTCAGTAGGCAACACCTGGAATTCGCTCCCATCTGACTTTACACTGAACTCCTACCTTAATCAGTTCAAAAAAATATATAACCCAGTATTTTAAAACTCACTGGTTATGTCCTTGCTCTAACCCTGACTAAAGCCTCATCTACTTCCATTTCCCTGCAATTTCTTATTCATAGCAACTAACCTCTTACACTAAAAGGTTTGAAAAGAGAAACTGTAATATCTTTGCAGATACTCTGTATATAAGCTGCACTTATAGGTTTCATAAGAGAAACTGTAACATATCTGTATATATTTCTGTGTATAAACTGTATTCTTCATAAGCTTGAAATGTGAGACTGTAACTTGTATGTTAATACAATATGTTTGTGCATATACTGTAACTTGCTTGTCTTTATCTGTTTGTAAGTTTGGAGCTTTTCTCCCTGGGTCTCCACTGAAAATGGACATGTATCCAGTCGGACTATCCCGGTCAACAAATGTAATATAAAATATTGGTGGGCATCGGGCACGTGTTACAGATATTCCCATTTACTGATACCTGCTGGGTAATGGCGCTAAGCACCTTCGAGTTACACTGAGCTATTGATTAATGCATGGAATTTCAAAAACTTATGAGGTAGTTTGCAAATCGGATTCCAAAACAGTGAATGTTAATGAACCCCATTAATTATGTGTGGTGCAAATGATACTTGAAAGCTGTGTCCACATAGCTAATCTCACTTTAAGGTATAACTGATGTACAGCTATCTTCAAAGGTAAGCTGTTACCTGCTGACATTGATGTGGTGGAATACATTGCTATTATCACATATCTATGTTATCATTAATCGGCATAAATCAATTTATACATGTTGTCAGTCTTTTTTTTTTGTTAAATTGTCTGCATTACAATCTACCTGTAACATAAAGGAGAACTGTACAATTAACAATATGCATACAAAAGTGTAAATGACCATCAATGAAAAGGACATTTTCCCCATATACAGTCGTATGGATAAAAGAGAAACAGCCCCAGTGAACTATAGATAAGAACGGAATGGAAATATATACGCAATCATTTCTGATTAACCTATAATGTCTGTGATATGTTCATGGAAACCAAAGAATTAAGAGGATTTCAATAAGTTGTATGTTCACTGAATAGTTGACATACACTTTCTGATGCTTAGTAATATAGTTACTATAGATACAGGTGGAATGAAAATAGATTCATAGTCATTTCAGATTACCCTGTAATGTTTGTGGTATGTTTATGGAAACTGACGAATTATGAGGATTTCTGTAAGTTGTATGTTCTCTGACTAGTTTAAATACTCTCTAATACTTTATTATGTAGTTACTATAAATGGAGATGGAATGAAAATATATCTGTAGTCATTTTTGATTAACCTGTAATGTCTGTGATATGTCTACAGAAACAGACATGTTGATTTCTGTAAGTTGTATGTTCACTCACTAGTTTATAGATACTCTCTGATGTTTTGTAACTTGGTAGTAGTTATTACTTTCATTCTGACAGAAACAACATAGGTTCATAGATTAGTACTAAGCTAACTGCCCTTGCGAGCCATTTTAAGCCTAGCCAATTGTCCCTTGTGAGACTCAAACCCTGCACCTTGTGATTGTAAGGCAAACACCTTAACCATTAGGCCACCCTCCCAAACATGAGGATAGCTTTGGCTGTTCACTCTTTATGTTGATATGTATCCATGAGACCATGAGTGCATTACAGTTCCTTTTAATATGCTGACTATTTTTGTCACTGTTTCAGTATAACTTCCATTATGTGTGGTGCGTACGATATAATGACAGTACATTTGTTATGATGTGTCTCACTTACTGCATTTACATATGACAGACACCCAACATTCTTGGGGTACACATGCTAATTATATTTGAATGTGACTTTAACTGTGGAAAAGCTACAGCTATAGTAATGGTTGTGTGGTACAATGGTTGTGTCATCGTCTTTTACTTCTTGTGATATCCATTGCCAGATGTTCAAATTCTATGTATGACCTATACTACTTTTTTAAGGAATTGTTACATGTGATGATGTTGCTATGTTTTACATATGTAGACACTGCTTTTGTATCCATTCTGTTTATCCATACATAACAGTAATATATATGAAACAAATTTTTATTGCATAGCTTTGCACTGTAAATGAGAGGCAAGCAAGTCAATTGATGTATGCCTGTAGCAACATCATGTCAATATGTGAGCCCCCATATAAAATATAACAAGTGCACATCCTACTATGTACCAGATGTCAATCAGAAGTAGAGCGGATAATTTCTCTCTCAGAGAGAATGAAATTATAATCGAGGTTCTCCACTAGAATAGCTGCAGCCTTCTGGGATGGATGGGAAATATTGTGTGGAAGAATGAAGTGTGGGCAGACCTGACAAACATGATCAATGCTGTGGGTGGTCACAATAAATGCAGGAAGGCCTATTAGCAGCATTGCTTTCACATGATGCTCCATGCAGCTAACAGACTCCACTACTATGAGAGGGCAAGGAATGCCACTGGAGGTGGGACACCCTTACCTCCCCAGATGAGATAACAATGTTCCTGGCATCATATCATAACACCAGTAGTGATTGTCAGATACCATGGGGAGGTATTGAAGCAGGTGTTCCAGGACATACATGTATGTCCTAAATTCCAAAACAATAAGGCATATACACTACCTCATTAAGGATCTTTATTTCAGACATATTAATGTATTTTTATATTTGTGTTCCAGCAACAGAATTACGTCATTAATTTGGAAACACAAATGATGCAGATGCACAATGTAAGTGTTATGGTATGGTATCTTACCATCACAGTACATATATAACACTCCCAGCAACATGTGCTATGTTTTTTAGTTGCATAGGTCCATCAACATCTGCACAGCAGCAGCACATGTAATGTAAGTGTCCTTATATACTGTTAGTGTGATCCATAGCTTTCTATGTCTCTGCCTCCTGTCATGACTGTGGAGCATATGCACATGTTGATTTTTTCTTGACATTATAACCTACAGATACATCATTGCAAGGCATGGGCCTTGCAGCTGCACATACCAACAGACCAGGCATGGCTGTCTATCTTGTTTATATGATGCAGCACCTTCTAGCTCACCTGTGATATATAATATTCATGTTGCCATGTTCCATATACAGCTACATCTGGATGACATGTGCACAATTGCGAATATACGTGTTTCAGTATCTTAGCGTAAGCCATGGCTGTTCCATGCCTCTGCCCCCTGTCATGACAGTGGTGTATACTCACAGTTTGATTTTTTTTCCTGCCATTTTAACCTACAGATACATTATAGCAAGATAAGGGCCTTGCAGCTGCACATAGAGACAGACAAGGTATGGTTGTCAATTTTATATCATGCAGCACTTTCTAGCACAGCTGTGATGT
Source organism: Protopterus annectens (assembly GCF_019279795.1). Taxonomy (NCBI): domain Eukaryota; kingdom Metazoa; phylum Chordata; order Ceratodontiformes; family Protopteridae; genus Protopterus; species Protopterus annectens. Next base: position 650,371,675 of record NC_056727.1, read on the forward strand.
ATGATATTCATGTTGCCTTGTTCCATACACAGGTACATCTGGATGGCATGTGCATTGTTTGTCACATAAATGTCTCCATATCCTGTTAGAACATAGTTGTTCTTTGCCTGTGCCTGTAGTCATGACTGGGGAGCATACACACGTCAGTGCTATGTGCCTTGCTGTACTACAGGATCTGCATTACAACAGATGAGAATCTCCCCAAACAGGAACCATGTAACTGGTAAGATATTGCATCTGTTTACTATTGATAATTTCATCTGTGATCTTCATAAGTACTGTGTTCTTCTTCACCTTCATAGGGCACCTGCAATCTCCATATCAACATTGGCCATCCAGTATGTGTCTATATTTTCTCCTATGTGGTATACCTCTGTTGGAATGCTACATGATGCCTGTTATGTGTTTAATGGTGATGATTTTATCTGTAAGTTTCCACATGACAGTTGCATTTAAACCTTCTCCTCCAGTGGTGGAGTAGAGTTTAGTATTTCTATTAGTCTCATTTGTCATATTTGTTTGATATGTAATGTACATGTCATCTTTCTGTTATACAGATGCATTGATTCATAGGAGGTTACTAGGCCAGCATACCTACAGCCTTTACAAGCCTAGCCACATTAATTCCCAGTTGCCCCAGTTGTCCTTGGTTAGATGGGTGACATTCTCAGAATGAGTCTGCAGTTAATACCAATTATCCCTGTCCATTAGTGACATGGGCATCATCCCTGGGGTGAATTTGTGGTCTCCCATCCATTTATCGAGGTTATGTTTGAATAGGGTCAGGGAGGAGCTCTGTTTCATGTGAACTGGGAGTTTGTTCCAGAGGAGCAGCAGTCTCTGGGAGACATATCTGTCTCTCCAGAATTTTTCTGTTTATGTCACAGGATAGGTTAAGATCCATAAAGTGAGTTACTCTTGTGCCATTTGATTTGTGGATATGCAGAATTTCCAATAGAGCAGGGTCAGAGACTGCCCTGTAGGCCAGACACAAGTCACTTCTCAGAAGCCTATAGCATATAGGGTACAGTTATAGGGCTTTCAGTCTTTTCACATAGATCATGATTTAGAGGCCCTGTATTTTTTTGGTCTCTCCAGCTGTTGCAGGTGTCTGGTAAGTTACACACAAAAGACAGCATTGTACTCAGTTAATGGTCTGATGACGCCCAAGTACAGTGGAATTATAACATCCTTAGACCTGGATATGGTGTCCTTACTTATGAAACATGCAATGTAGAAGGCTTTCTTCAACACCATGGAGACTTGGTGGTTAAAGTTCAGATTGCTATCAACCTGTGTACCTAAATCCCATACCACTGGGTTTGAACGTAGGAGGGGGCTGTCAATATTTCATTGGCAGGGAGTTCCATTTTTCCATAGGGAATAATAATCCATTTTTTTGTGTTTAGTTTTAATCTGTGGCTTTGGCACCAATCATTTGTCTGAGTTAGTTCCTCCTGCAGTATGTTAACATCATTAGGGGACTCAGTGATTGCACCCAGTTTACAATCATTAGAGAACTTGGTTAGACAAAGACTATCTACAATTGCCTGGACTTCTGGGAAATAGATTGCAAACAATAAAGGGCCCAACACAGACACTTGTGCTATGCCACTGGTGACTGGTCTACTGCTAGAGATGGAGTCACCAACTTTGACAGTTTGTGAGCCAATTGACATAAGGGTTATCCCCAGCTGGGAGAGTTTCTCAATAATACATGAATGGTGGATATTGTCAAAGGCCTTGGCTAGGTCAAGGTAGGTTGTATGCACTGTCATTTTCTCATCCAGGGCTTTGGTGAGTTTCTCAAGGAAGTCTACCCGGTTTAGCAAGCAAGATCTACCTTTAACAAAGCCAAACTAAGTGGGGTCTAGAGACTGAAGGTAGCCTATGCCCTTGTTGATAAGGTCCATGACAATGATTCCATGGCATGCAGATGAAACTGTTTAGACTTATGGCTCTATAGTTCTCAAAGTCAGTTGATGACCCCCTTTGTGCAAAGGGATTACTGTTGCTGTTCTCCATTCTGCTGGAACATATCCAGTTCTCAGGCTGTGGTTAAAGAGGGCACTAAGTGGGTCTGCTAGGTCATGTTTTAGATTGTTTAGTAACAAACCTGGAATGTTATCTGGCCTCATTAAAGCCATGTTTTCGGCTTTAGAGAGCACAGACATGACCTGTTCTCTAGAGATAATAGGCTGAGGAATGGTGTGGAGTATGCTTTGGGGTATGGCTGGTGGGGACAGGGGGTGAAGTTTATATCAAATCTGTCAACTAGCAGGTTGGCAACTTCCTCTGGTAATGTTTGAGTGGTACCATCCACTACCAGTTCAGCACATAGCTGGGCATTCCATTTTCGATTTCGAACATAGTTAAGGAATGCCTTATGATAATCCTTAGTTAGGGATGCTATTTTAGCTTCATAAATAGCTTTTTAGAGGACATGACAAGATTTCTGATTTCTTTCTGCAGAGAGAATTCTTCCTGCACTGATAAAGTTCCCTCTTGACCTTTGACATCAGTTTCTTCCTTTTGTTGTATAACTTGTTTATACTTGAGGTCCACCAGGGTGGCTTTTTTTTTTGGGAGGACCTGGTTTTGATCTGGTCAAGTTCAGTTGAGTCTATACAGTTGCTTAAGTGTTTATACAGGACATTTGTGTAAACCTCTGCTAGGAGTCATTGTTGTCTGTGATTGAGGGGGGTTTGAAACTTTTTATTCCATTGCTTATAAGGCTGAAGTTTGCTTTGGAAAATGTTTTTCACTTTTTTGTTTCTGAAGAGGTGTCAGGCCCAATAGTCATGTCGAACAATCTTACCAGATAGCGCATCACACAGGAGGGAGTGCAGTGCTCCCCCATGTTGGTGAGTACTATGTCTAGAACATTTGAGCCCCTTGTGGGGGTGCTGACTATCTGCTCCAGAGCATTTGTACTGACAAAGTCCAGGAACTTCTGGATAGGCATGTTTGTGCCCATGCATGTTTCCCAGTTGATGGAAGAATAGTTGAAATCACCCATGACCAAGGTATTTGGCTGCATAACAAGTGATTCCAGTAAGTCCAGGTATGCAGTATGCTTTTCTTAGTTCATGGTGGGGGGGGGGCCTATAGCTAGCAATGATGCAGTAGGGTATTTTGCCTATAGTCAATCGGACAAGGAGTAGTTTGAGAGGGTCATACTGTTTGACTAGTCTCAAGGTGTGCTTGGCTTTAATGAAGATGGGTATACCTTCACCTCTGGCTCTTCCATGCACATTTTGAAGTCTGAATATGTGGAAAACATTGTAGCCATGCACAGCCAGGGTGGTCTCTGTGGCTTTGAATCATGTCTCAGTGACAACACAGATTCTAGCATCTTCCAATGTGAGGAGTGCTTCTAGGGAATGCAATTTCCTGTTTAGACTTCTAGCATTAAGCAGGAAAATTTTGAGTTTATCTTAAGAGGATTTTCTTACATCAGAAGTTTTATTGTTTTGACATTGCCTAAAAAAAACACTATGGGAAAGCAAGCACCTTTGCCAGTGTCCAAAAGCCTAGAGGAGACAGGTCCAGACCATCTATGGCAAAGCAGCATGGCCAGTTGACCGTGTCTTCCCAGGCTGACAGATACTGAATCCCCCTGGACTACACCAGAAACTAAGCCACTTGTTGAAATTGATCATTTCTTGTTTATATTGTGGTATCATCCTCGGTGAAGGTAGTTTGCTACTTAGGTCTAGATTCATATATGCCTGGGACATGGACACATAATCTGAGAGTTCAGTCATGTCTCTCTTCATATAATCCAGAGAGGTATGTCTCAAGTCATTCACCCTAACATGGACTATGACAGAGTCATGACAGTACTTGTTGTTGAGTGACTTGAGTGCTTGCATGACTTGATGGATCCTGGCACCTGACAGGCAGTTGACCGTGAACCTCTCCTTGTCCAGTCTGGTTAGGGGGGCATCTGTGTGCTCATTATGGAGTTGCCTAAAACAAAAGATTAGGCTTTGAGGTGTTTTGCCTTAGAAATGTATTTACTGAGACACTGGTGTGTGTGTGTGTGTGTGTGTGTGTGTGTGTGTGTGTGTGTGTGTGTGTGTGTGTGTGTGTGTGTGTGTGTGTGTGTGTATGTGTGTGTGTGTGTGCATTATTATGTATCCTGGTTTCTATTCGCATTGTAGTGTGTGCAAGTGGTTTAAGTTTGGGAGGTCTCTGGTCTTTTGGTAATCCTCTAGTGAGCACCTCCACATATGTGGGTTTATGTGTTATATCCCTATTTTGTGTGAATGGTGAAGTCCATGTGCTGACAAACCTGTTTGATGTCTGTTTTGTCATTACATAAGAGCATTGCCTCCAATTTCATAGTGTAATAACAGCTTTCATATACAATATTGGTTTGCTTTAGGAGTAAGTGGTTGTCAGTATACATGAGGCAATTGCTACCTTGCTTCAGGATGCCCATAGCAATCAGGCTAGCTGGAGAGATGATGGGAAACTGCCCATCCATTATAGCGGAAATTTACTGTATGTACTATTAGGGAAGGGAATGGGCCAATTTGACCAGATTTTGCACTAAGACTACCAAAGAGGATAATTCTAGTGAGCAGTAGGGATGATAAGTGTGCAACACTGCTCAGTGTGCAGCTGAATTGCTCATATTGCAGCAGGGAAGCTTGAGAGGTTTCTGCTGACAGTTGTCTTGGGAAAAGCTGTTTCGAGGTTATTGCATCTATACAGGGCACCGCAAACTCCAGCTGCATGATGTGCAGCAACATGCAAATGCAAATCTTAAATATAGGTGAAAATAAACAGTTTTACATGTATCTGCTAATAGGAAAGCACACAATGAACCTTCCTCTAGCGATCTCCAACTCAGACAAGGCTGGATCTGCACAGTTCTGCCACAAGGGCAAAGGGAAGCCCTTCCTAATGTAAGACGGCTGATTTAGCACTCAAGTGTATCAATAAAAGTCTAAATTCAGAAGATCTGAATCTAGTATATGCTGTCTAGGGTAACAGTACAATAAAATCAAGTGCAGAAAACAATGCAGTCACAAACAGTAAAAAGCAAAAATAATGCAGCAATCTGAAAAAAAAAACACCGTTTGAAAAGTGCAGTGGAATATCAAAATATACTTTTTTTTGTTTTTAGACTTAGATGCCTTGGATATCAGTAGAATCACTCTAGACCTCTGGCAAAAGATGCCAAATATAGAGCATCTCTGGTAAACTGAGCCCTGAGCCACCTGCATCTATGATGTCCTGGTAACTCCACATCCTCATTAACACTGTGGTCATACAGTTGTGCCATATTTCACTGCTAAACTGCATCAGTTGATTTATGTGAAGGTATGTGATTTGTTCATCTGTCTCTTCTTGCAGCATGTCCATTGCCTGCCTTCTTCACTATCCTGTCCACTGATCTTGAAGTGGGATGTGGTTTGCCTGATTGTGATAGTATGGCACATGGCACACAGGCCACTGAACTGGTTTTATTATCTGGCCCAGAAGGAGACAGCTATGTGGATCATATTGTAGCCTCAGAGATGGGATATAATGTGGCCAGCCATTCTGATGATGTGGGGATATTAGATAGTGGACACGATGATGGCCATGCCCCACTATCCCATGTAGAGTCTGGTAACGATGGTGTATCTTCCCCATGACAGAGCAATATCACCTATCAGACTACAGGAGGGAATGTAGCTGGTGTGCTCAGATGCATGTCAGAGGGTGTCCACCTACTATTACAGACAAATAAATGCTCACATCGACATTGACAATGACATCATGGATATGACCTGTGTGTACTTGTCCATGTCAGTAATTGTGTAGAACACCAAGTGTGTGTGTGTGTGTGTGTGTGTGTGTGTGTGTGTGTGTGTGTGTGTGTGTGTTTTGCATTAAAGTGAGGATGCACAGACATGGAGAGGTCATGACAGCATTAGCTGCACAGCATGACAGCATGTTATCTGTTGCACATTCTATTGAAAATCTTATTATGACAGTGCTAGAGCAGTGCCTTAGTACAAACCAGGTGTTACATGCTCTAACTGTTTTAAATATTTTATCTCCAGTTGGAAAGGCAGACACTCTCTCATTAGACCAACACATGGTCATCAGACATCAATGTTTGTGCTGCAACATGCATGCACATCTGCTGCTGACCTCTCCACTGTGGGCTGAGCAGTCATGTCCAGATGCTCACACTGCAAACATGCTCCTACCCACAGTGTGTCTCCACATACTATTGTCACCATATCCAGCTCCTCAGGAGAGCACCATGGACCAAGTGTTTCCAGATGTGGTTGGGGTAGCCAGGACTGTGGTTTGAGCCGGCAGTTTGAATGTCCTAGACTGTGATAGAGTAACACAGACAGCTGGTCCAGTGTGTGTCATGTTGTGTCTTTCTGACCTTGTGGCAATGATGGCTACTGTGCTAACTACTGATAAATTAATCTGTATGTGGCTCTTCAAATGTTCGATGACACAGGATTTTCTGTTCATTTATCAGAGGAAGGTGGCTAGCTTTAGTTCGTGATCTATTTTACCTTTCTCATTGGCAGATGTTAATACAGATACTGACAACAGTAATGCAATATGTGATGCCATGCTTTCATGTTTCCATCAGTTGCTAGTAAACAGATAGAACTGATATTTGCATTACACTTTTCCTTGCCTGACATTCTTGCATGCACACGTATGCCTTTGTATGCATACCTGTGTCACTGTGTCACTGTGTCACTTATAGTATTTGATATGGCACTGTGCTTGCCTCGCCATCAGCACTCAGTATACTTTTGTGTACCCGTTTCCAGTTTCGCTCACCATGCTGACTTGTATTTCCAATGTGTGACTTCCCATATCTTACTGACTCTGCACACACCCACCTGCATACACGCACATATCTATCTATATATATGTGTGTGTGTGTGTGTGTACATATATATATATATATATATATATATATATATATATATAGAGAGAGAGAGAGAGAGATCTACATCTCTCTCTCTCTCTCTCTCTATATATATATATATATGTATATATATATATATATATATATATATATATACATACACACACACACACACACACACACATATATATATATATATATATATATATATATATATATATATATATATATATACACATATATACACACACACACACACACACACACATACACACACACACACACACACACACACACACACACACACACATGGGTCTACTTCAAATCATCGAAGTTGCAGAACATCAAACCTAACATAATCGAAGATGAGATAATCAAAGTTCTGCAACATCAAAATTAAATAAAAAAACAAAATAACTAGCAAACAAGTCTTCTTTTACGTTTTTGCAGAGGGGCAAACCCCCCCCACCCTCCCCACCCCTGTTACATAAATATACCAACTCTGAGATCACACTACTGCAAGGAAAGCAGTAAATTTCCCCATTCCACATTGTACAGTGATCTCCATTCAAATCATCTGATGTTGCAGAACTTCGATGATCTGGTCTTCGATCATGTTATATTAGATGTTCTACAACTTCGATGATTTGAAGTAGACACACACACACACGCATATATATATATATATATATATATATATATATATATATATATATATATATATATATATATATACCTATGTTGCTGTACGCTCAGTTTTGATGCATGTTGCATGTATGTTGTGTAGTCGCTGTCACTAATGCTCATATATTGACTTGAACTGCGCCATGTTGTAGCAATAACCTGTGCATGCTAGCGTTGCCTTCTTTATCAACCATAGGGAGTTATGCTTGTTTGTGTTTATATTTTTTGGGCTAGTCATTGGGATGCATGTCATCACCCCACTGCAGTAGGATGTTTACTGTGTAGCAACACACAGTTTTGCATCACATAATGTTATGTGTGATGCAGCACTATTAGTATAAGGCCCCTGTTTTTGGGTATGTATTTGCCAATAAATTCCCATACACATCATGGACTTAGAGCTCTTGTTATAGTGGCTGTTTGACAATATTCCAAACTATTAATCTGTATGATGATATGCTACCTGCACAATGATACCTCCTATGTCCCACACATTTACCTGTGGTCTTCATTTTGATGCTGTACCTTGCAGATCATCTTCCTGCATTGATGTTTCGTGTATGCTCTTATCGGGTCTATATTAGATCACCGAGCACTTTAAAAAGTGAACGGTAATTAATCGACCCTATGTAAGCGAAAGCTTACAATTTTGAACTGTCAGAACAGTGATTTTTTTTTCCTAAGGAAAATAAATTGCTGTTCCAACACTGTTCCCACACCCCCCACACCCCCCTACTTAAATATACCAACTCCGAGACCACACTACAGTGCCGAAAATGGCAAAGTAACGAAGTGGCCAAGCAAATTCTTTCCCAGGGAAAGAATTCGCTTAAAAGTTGCTTCAATATTTTGCCATTTCAGGCTTTTGAGTTCGACCAAGACGCATTCAAAAGAATGCATCTTTGGTCTTCTAATAGGGAACCCTCTTATCAGTATACCTTAAGCTTATGTTATGTATGATTTTTAATGCAAACCACTATTGGCTTCTTTCTGTGCTGCTGTTCTGGGGCAACACCTGAACATCACTTCTTACTCTGGGAACTTATGTACATGTGGCTTGTCATGACTCAAAGGTATATGTCAGATGCTGCCATCTTGCCTGAGCTAGGACATGTGGCCATATCCCCTTTTACCCACACCTATTTTCTTTCTCCTCTGTGTCCTCCTGATCATCTTCTGACAGCTATGGTAGGTCATCTTCAGACATCTGTGGTTCTTGGGGTAGGTCACCCACACCTGCAGCTGGCAAGCCAGAATATTTCGCTGTTAATATGTTGTGTAGCATGCCACACACAGTAATCCTCTCTGCTGCCTTTTCTGGTGTGTATTGTAATGCACCTCTGGATGTGTTCTGATATCTGAATCTTGATTTCAGCATGCCAAAGACACGCCTGATGGTGTTTCATGCCACAGTGTATACTTACTTGTATGTGTCCTCTGCAGGATTTGATGGGGCTTTCTATGGCTTCATTACCCAGGGCTCCAGTGCATGACCACAGTCATCTATTTGTTGAAAGAAAATACATATGTTTTCTTCTTGATTACTGTTGACAGGTAAGGATTCTTGTTACATCATAGCTGGGGCCCCATACCTACCAAGCAGTACTCTCTCAGGTATTTCATCATGCTGGAAAGCAGTCCTCAGATAATTTTCCCTCCATATTGCAGCATCATGGACACTAACAGGCTGTGTTGTCATAATATTTGTAATGAGGCCGTCTGCTGAGCACACCGCCTAACAATTGAATGATGGCTACCCCTTTCTATTAATGTACAGCTCTGCATCAGGAACATCAGGGGTTATAATTGGAATGTGGATGCAGTCTTTTGTACCGAGGACATGGGGAAGGTGGCTATGGCATAGAATTGTTGCATGGCAGTTTTTTGATTCATGACTGCTGCTGGGAAGTGGGTGTAGTCATCCACCTTGGTGCATATTGCTGCCAGGAAATGCAATTAGATATAACTGGCAGCTATCTGGGACATTTCTATGGCATCTCCCATATGCAGACGAAAGATTGTAGAGGTCAGTATACTTAGACTCAGACAAATTTTTGTTTCTAGCAGTATTCATTACCTCCTAGAGTATGTGCATACATGTCCAAGGGGCATATCCTGCACACAGCCTGCACAGACTCTGTCTAATTGGTACCTGCCTGTTATTTCCTGATCAGAGAGTTGATTAAAATATAGCCTGGCTTGGTGCCTTGCTAGCTGCCTTACATATCTTCCTCTATATCGTGCAGTACCCCAGCTTGCTGTTGTTCATTAAACCCGGTTGCATTTATTTTGTTAAGCAGTGATGAGGGCTTCCTGAGGATTCCATAGTAATCTGTCTGATATTGTGGCATATAAATACAGCACTTATGGCTTCTGCTAAAGTTAGCTATGAATCACTTTTGTTGCATTTAATTTGTGCTGGGTATGCACACTGTGTTTTGGAAACTGCTGGGTATGTGTGGAGTTGTTAACCATTCTACATTGAATAGATAATTACTTTGTCTTGTTTTTGCATACTTTATGAAATCATGCTTGATGCTGGTGTGCTGATGTCTTCGTTCAGCATGCTGTGCTGTCTACAACTTTCTTTTGGAATCTTTCCCTAAGTTTTCTGATAATTTATTGAAATATAATATTTTATCTTTTGGTAGCCTGCAGTCCATAACGTAATTTATATAACCAATATGGCAAAGGTTGTACTGTTGAAGTTTTCAATTGGATTTGTGTTTTTTGAGAAATGATGCAACTGTGACAGACAAAAGACTTGTGTAGTTATTTTTATAGCTTCATGGGTAAGTAGTAGGTTAGCTGCCCTTGAGGGCCATTTTAACTCTATCTAATTTCCTTTTTTTTTTTTTTTTTTTTTGCTTAAATGTACCTATCCCATTTGGTTAGAGACTGGCCTTACCCATCCCATGGTCCATAATTATATATCCCCCTAATGAAAATAAGTGGGATCAAACCATCAATAATTTGAGTGGACACATGCATGGAATAAAGCATTTAGGAGCTGTCTCTGTCCATTAGTTGTACAGGAGGCAGTCCTGCATTAATTGTTTTGTTTCCTATCCATAGAACCAAGTTGTGCTTGAATATGGACAGAGATTAATTTTGTTTTATGTGAATGGTGAGTCTGTTCCAGAGCAGTGGTATCCTCTGTGAGATGCATCTGTCCCTCCAAATTGTTCCGCTGATGTTGCAGAAGAGGTTTATATCCCTAGATCAAGTATTTCTGATGACATTTGACTTGCTGATGTGTAGTAAATCCATCAGTATTGGGTCAAAGGATGCCTTTTATGCCAGACATAGGTCGTCTCTTAGCAGTCTGTAGGATACCTAGTATAGTGGCAGGGCTTTGAGTCGGTGCATGTAAGACATATTGTTTAGGCCTTGTATGCTTTTAGTAAGGTATCTCTCTGGCCAATCCACTTTTTGTATGTGTTTGGACAGATACATGCCAAAGCTGGCATTGTATTAAATGACTGACCTAATGAGGGTTGAGTAAAAGTGGACAATGGCATCTCTAGGTCTAGACACAATTCCTTTGTTTATAAGCTATGCAGTATAGAAGGACTTTTTTATAACAATGTGAATATGCTGGTCAAAAGTTAGGCCACTGTTCCAATAAGTTCCCAAATCCCAAATGACTGGATCAACTTTCAGGGATGTACTATTAGTTTGGTGATTCCTTGGGATAGATGACTTCCCAAAGGATACAGTAATGCATGTTTGACATTTAGTTGCTGGCCATGATTTTGGCACCAGTTATTTATTTGGAATAAACTTTCCTGCAGGATGGCAAAGTCATTTGCAGATTCAATGATCAGTCCTAGCTGGCAGTCATCTGCAAACATAGTTAGCCAGAACCTTTTGGAATTTGCTTTTACTTCAGAAAAGTAGATGACAATCAGCAGAGGTCCTAGCACAGAACCCTGGGGACTCAATTGGTGACTGGTATATTTTTGGCAAACAAATGTGAAGTTATGGAAGTATTTAGATACAATTCTGCAGGATTATATTAGCAATGAAGGGTAAGATTTTTGTTGAGTTCCAGAAAAAAAAAATATTAGTTGGGCTTCTGAAGATATATAAAAACAAGTTAGAGCCATTTATACACCCAATTATTAATGGGCAGAGTTAATTATTTAAATGTGTGTCAATTTTCATAGATACATTTTTGAAGCCTCTATTAGTTCATGGTCCATGTTTTTTTAATGGATACCCTTGTGATTTTTAAGCTTTATGGGGAGTTCCTCATAATAATAACAGCCTGTTTATAGCAGATATAAATTCACCGTGTACAAGTAGTAATAAAAATTTTATTAACCATAGAATTTTGACTAAAATTTTTATTTTTTTGGGTGGAAGAAAGAATAGAATCATCTTAAAATTGTAAAGCATAGTCTTAGATTTTAATATATTGTCTTAAAAGGCCAGCAATATAAACAAATATAAACACACTGTTATAGGTGCAAATGCTACATATACTAGCTTAGTTGCCTCTTACTGGGAAAATCAAAAAATATTTAAGACTAATTATTTTAGCTGTAGTGTGAATTATAAGCATTTTATAGTTAAGGCAAATTTCTTTAACTCTAATGTGACTTATAAACATTTTATTGATGATATTATTTTTGTATAGTGTTCATCTTATAGGACTACATTATCCTTACAAAAAAACAAGATTATTTATGACATGGGACCAAAATTCTCCATTGTATCCAATAAATGTAGATTTTCATTTCTTGATTTAAGTACCTAATGTAAGAATTAAAAGAACTGCATGATACTGGAAATAACTAGAAAAACTAGAAAGAGTGGTAACAAACCAGTTTGTACAGGGACATCTTCAGGTGGGGGTTAGGTAGAAATAGTAATGGGAATTAATAGGGTAGGGGGATGAAAGGATTAAATTTGAATGTAGGAAGATTGTGAGGAAATGAGGTACGTGTAGGGAGGGGCTTAATGGGTTTTATGCAAGTGTAACTGGGTAAGGGATCACATTTTGGCATGAATTTCCTAAGGCAGGGTCATGTCTGAGATGACCTGTAGGTATTCTAAGAGAAGCGGTAGGCCTCGGGTTAATGGTGGATGGTGGGTTGGTTGTTGGCAGGTGGTCTGTAAACCTTTTTTTTTTTTAGTTGTCTTGAGTCAGTGATATGAAACAATAGTAGGCTTCTGGGTCACTGTGTGCTTTGCCTTGATTGGTCACCTGAACTGAACAACATTGCAGCACACCAGAAGAGCGAGAAAGCCATCTTTTAACATCTCATGAGAACTGCCTGTATTTACGGGTAGTTTTTGGTAACTTAATTGGGGAGTGAAAGTGTTGTTTAGTCAGTGTGGATTATTGTCACCTAAAATTAACTTAATTGTGCTTTTTATCTGTCCATGGTGTTGCCTTAAGAAGTATGCATATCATTGCTGACATTTACAATATTGTGCCAGAACACACTGGGGATTAGATGGATAATAAAAACTGCCTTATTCTGCCGGACTGCTGCTTGAAAGACCGTCTTCAGCTGTAGATTTTTTCAAGGGAAGAAAGTTATCACTAGAATCCAGATTTCTATTTTTATTGGTCTGGGTAACATTAATTGGTAGTATCCTTTTCAGTCACAACCCGGTTCCAAGTGGGTCATTTATGGGAGGGAGCAATTTTATCTCCATGGGAAAGTGTAGGATTGCAGGCTGGGTATTGTTGATTAGTTGGCAGTGGGTGTTGTACTTTAGTTCTAAGTTTCATTTCTTTTTATGTGGAATGCTCAAATTTCTGTTTTGATGTTTGAGTTTCCTACAATGTTCGATTTCTGCTGCTTATTACATGTTTGTTGAAGTAAACTGCCTCCTTCTTTAAGAAACTAAAGTTTAAATGGTTTGGCCATCTGATGCAATCTGTGCACTTGTTGCTGCTTCAAGGAATCTGTAGAATTGTTTTTTTAAGTTACGTTGCTTAATGTGAGGAAATATGACTATGGTGAATTTATATACTTTCATTACCACAATGATTTGTTTTACTGTTGGTTATGCTTCTCGGTTTTAATTGTGGAGCTTGGTTCCCATGCCAGTTGGTTGAGTGGTTAGAGCATGCACTCCTTGGGTCTCCCATTTTCAGCTTGTGTTGTTGCTTTCTCACAGTGCTGCAGCCATTTTGATGTGTCCCTCTTAATTGAAGTTGTGAGTGACTTTTCATGGGCTCTGAGCAAGGTAGAGCCGCCACACATGCAGAGTGCAGTGCTTAAAGGGAAATTTTTGTAAAAGCTGAATTCACTAAATGATAGAGACTTGAGTTCAGGCTTGATATCCTTCAGAAAATGCATGGTAGAACAAGAGCTGTTATTCAAGCAACTTTCTAAGAGTACGGGAAGAGCATTTGAAATGCATTCCTATTTTTGGTCCTTGTTCTCTCATTGATTTTGGCTTTATTCAGGCTACTTGTGCTAGAGGTTGAGAGGTACCTGTAGGAAGAGCAGGTGGGAATGGCCGTTGGCTGAGCGTGCGAGTAGCATAGTCAATGATAAGGAGGGCATAGCTCTCATCAGTATAGATTTTGCAGAATGTCCAGATCCAGTGGTAAGATAGTTCAGCAAATATGTGGTATAAAACAGGCTTGTGCAGTTTACATTTACTGCTTATTACCTTTCATAATGTTGATCGATTGCTAAAAAGCTTGTGTTATAATGACAGTACCACATTATCCATTTTCTTTAAACTATGGTGTAACAAAAAATGCATTTTGTATTAGCAGAGTACAGACCATTGTCGTAATTTTATAATTTGCATGTTCATGCAGAGAGCTTTCTCATCTCAATTACGAATTCCCAGCAGGGTATGCATTCAGAAAAGGAACATTATTACACACCTTTTATTTCACAGCAGTATTAATCTTGGTGGCTAAATCTTGGGCACTGTGCTGCATGGAGTCATAAAGTTCATCATCTGTCTTTTTATGTGTATCAGTAAACTAGCGCAGTTTGCAATGGCTTCTTTTCTTATTAGTCTGTGAATAATTCCTAGATGTAATGCATTGCCATATGTTAAATGATACAATATATGAACTGTGTATTTTGTGGAAAAAAACAAACTCATTTACTAACTGCTATTCTATTATCTTTCTAAATGTAGGAGTAATACTAGCAAAAGTGTCCCTATTGTGGTCTTTTGTCCCCACATTATTTATGGCTTTGTTTCAGATTTCTTGCTTTGGGAGGAGAGGAGGGATGTTGAGGGGGTTGGTGCACTTATAGGTGAAGAGAAACAGAAGGAAAGGGTTTTAGGTCTGTTCATTAAACTTTGGGGGTTCTCAGTTTTGAACTCCCAAATCTAAAAGCTAGCCTAATGTAAACATTAATGGGGGCATAGTGATAGTGTGTTTGCCTCATAAACATAAGGTAAAGGGTGTGATTCCCATGTCTGTCTGATCGAGGGTCATGGGGGGGGGTCACACTGCCTGCATATATGAAGACGCTGAATTGGTGAGCACAATATTTTGATACCATCCCTGCAAGTTAGTTAACTAAAAATGACCTGTGAAAAGGACCTGTGTGTGTTTGTCTCTTGTGAGAGTGAGTGGCTATGTGAAGATGGTGGCTTTTCAGTGGCTGCGAGTACCTCTAATACATGTACACTTTGATCTGAAACTTGTGGTAAGTTTTGTAATATTATGGGGGATTATGTTAGGTGAAGCTTACCCTTTAACATTGATGCCATTACAGGCTCTGTAACCTGCTGGCAGAAGTATAGAATGGTTTAATCTTATTTACCCTGCCTGATTATTGTCTCTCTTTCCATCTCCAAGATGAGGAACACTGCCACTTATAATGGGGTACAAATGGGTAAAAGGTACAACACTTTTAATGACTGACTAACAACTTTAACTAGGATGCTCACAGGATGGTTAACATGATAATTTTATTTACAGAATAGGCCTTGTTATGAAATAATAATTCAGTTCTATTTACCATTGATATCTGTTAAATTGATAAAATGGAATGTGTGATGGATCTTTTCAATGTGGCATTTCTAGGAACGTGAACTTTTATCAGATGGGGATGGTTTTCATTAAGAAGTTTTGGTTTGTCTGTGCAGAGGGTTTACAGTTTTCTTTTCTTTTAGGGTCATAGGTGTTTACTAGGCTAACAACCACAAGAGCCTTTTTAAGTCTAGTCATGCATCCCAAATCTCTGAGAAGTTCTGGTACCCTTGGTAAGTGTAAGCAGGGGCTTGGAAGGTGAAACATTTACAAGCAGGGGCCTGGGAGATGAACTAGGCAGCCTGTAAATGGTTCATTTCATAGTACTACCTAATGTTAAGGTCTGGTTCCTGGTGATGTAAGTACACTGTTTATAACACTCACATCTTACAGTTCCTTTAATTGCCACTGGGACAGAACCATAATTGTTCTCCATTAATCTTTTGAAATTAGGTGTTGTTTTAGTAGTAAAAGAGGGTTCATTCCCTACCAACTGATATATTTCAGAGTTAATCTTAAAAATGCAGCTATTTCTTTTAATGTGATGTATTTGATCTCCCTGGAAAACTGGTTATGTTCTACTACCAATGTGCTTTCTATTTATGTTCGATATTGTTGGTAGATTCAGTGAGTCCAGTGCCTAGAAGTGATTTATATCTCTTCCTCCACTCATCATACACTTCTAATAACAAGTTATTTATAATATGACTAGGGTACCCCTTTGCTGAAAACATTTCCCTTAACTTTATTAACTTGAGCATCCTTCAGGGAGGTCATACGTCCTACTCTAATGGCTTCTCCCTTCACTAAGCTCTTTTTTTACCAGATAGGAGATGCAAAAAGTTTCTTTTCTAAAAATGCTGAACTTGAAACCACTAGATCTGTGGGAAATGAGGGTGTCCAAATAACTTGTATTTTCCTGCTCCAAGAGTATGTAAATTTCAAAAACCCTGTAGTAGTGTTCAAGTATTCTACAAAGTTATGGATTTCATGTACCTTTACTATAAATATATTATCCAAAAATGTACATCTAAATATAGTTTTTTGTAACAATACTGAAGTTTTCTATGCATTAACTGTCTCATATACCTAGGTTCTTTAAGAGAAAAAAATATGAAAAGAACAGGTTCAATTGCTTTATTAACTACAGCCAATGAAAATTGTTTTTTGATACTATATAATGCCTTTGTGTTGGTTTGGAATTATTCCAATGAAGTCTCTTTTGGGAGATGAAAGCGCTCACTGTTTTATGATATAATATTACATTGTTTTTAAACCATTTGGAGACCCTCTGTGGTATTAATTTTTACTATTTTCAAGTGTTTTTGTTTGACACTGCACCTATTTTGTATCTCCCATTTAAAATATTCCATCTTGCGAGATGCATGATGGAATATTTTAAATGGTAGATACATTTTGCAGATGGAGAAGTACAGAATGGGCATCAGACAATGGCCTGAAGGAAGTGGGCTAGAAAGGTAATGGATTCTGCTGGGGTGGATGTTCCAGCCACTGAAGTGGTGCACAATGAGGTCACAGGTAATCCTACTTTATTAGGAGCTCATTAAGGCAAATCAGAGTCATTGCAGTTTGGGAGTAGTGTGGGGAATGGTCAGGGTGAGGTATGTCAGGGGCAGGATGAAGCAGGTTTGACGATTGTTTATGGGATGTCTGAGGTTGTCCATAGTTGGGATGGAGTCACAACAGTATGAGGTTGGGTCAGATTTGTGGACATGGCAGTTGGGTTTGAATTTTCATTTGGCAAGGCTATATCCTGTGGCAAGGCTATGTAAATGGGCTGTTCGGTAGTCTGTGCTACTTTGAGAGTTTAGCACTATTCTTCATTGGATTTGGCAGCAGCAACTGGGCAATCAGAAAGAAGTACATTATCTGGATGCCCTTCATAAGTCTAGGTGAAGGGTTTGACAGAGCATTGCAAGGTATGTGTGTGTGTTGGGAATGCGTGAGGAACAGATTTCTGTGGTTTAAGTTTGAAGGTCTAAACAAGGCACTGAGTTTCTGGGGTTGTTAGCGGATGCTGGCCATGGTTTGTTTTGATTTACCAGATGTGAAGGTAATGAGATAAATAATAATAATATATATATATATATATATATATATATATATATATATATATATATATATATATATATTGATGGGTGAAATCTCAGGACAAGGGTGGATTAAGGTTGGATTTAGCTCCAATTAGTATTAGTTGCACGGGTGACAGGGTTGGTGATGTTACTAAATATCAGATGGTGGTTTATATGTTTGAAAGGTTGGAGTTGGTTTGATAGTGTGAAGACTGGCAGACTGTGGTATTGACAAAATAAGTTTTGTTGTGACAGTTTGCGTTGGGAAATGGAGGTCACTGGGTTACAATCCGGGAAGTATTGTCTTTATGGATGCATTGAAGTCATTAAAAAGCATGGTTCGTTGGTCAACAAATGCTATGCTGGTCATTATATGTTTTGTCTTATAATAGATAGTGGGTATAGCGGTTGGATTACTATTAAATTGATCTTTTAGAAGAAGGAATTCTCATTTTGGTCATTATTATATCCTTCGGGTGGCAAAAGGATGTTGCGGTTAGGTAGGATGGCATGCAGGTGGGCTTGTTTTGTTTTGGATGGTGTTAGGATTTTTTGTGCTTTGTTGGTGCATTTGGAAGGTAATGGCCTGGGAATAATTACAAAGCTACCACTGGTAGTAGGATAAGTGAGGACATGTTTGATTTACAGAAGTTATACAAGGGTATGGGTATTACATTGTCTTTGGAGAGGTATCATCAGTTTAATTTCAGCTGTTTAGGCAACTGGTTGCTTTGGGTATTTATATGATAGGGCTTTGGGAGGTTGATGACAGGGATCCAGTTTGGTTCAGAGAGGATGGAGTACACCGAATGAGGTTTGGTTTCAACATTTTTAATGTATGGTTAGGTTTGTTTTGGAATGTTTTGTTGGAAATTTTGGTATGAAGGAGGCAGAACAGCCTAGTCAAGTTGGTAGGTGGAGAAGAGGGGCAGGCTTGTCCCTCTTTTGTTCCCCCTCTGGTGTTGGATGTTCATTTCAGTGAGTTGGGAAATGAAAGTGAGTGGTTGGACACTACTTGATAAGTAAAATTAAGCGAGTGGAGGTAACAACACTGCTTATTGGTTGAATGTTTAATTCAATAAGTGGGAAGTGAAAGTGAGTGATGGGATGCTGCTTGATAAGTAAAATAAGCGAGTGGGGGGTAAGGACGCTTCTTATTTGGTCAGGGTGAGCGAAGTCATGTTGCTCTAGTTAACAGTTATATGGATGTTCATGCTGTGATTAATAAATTAAAATGTTGGTCAGTAGTTACGTTTATGGAAGTTTAATAAAGGTCGTCAAATGAAACTTGGTGTGATGTGTCTGTTGAAGGGGGCCGGGACAAATGAGGTTTGGTAACAAGCCAATTTGCTCAGGGACATCTTCAGCTGGGAGCTAGGTAGAAATAGTAATGGGAATTAAGAGGGTAGGTGAGGGGGTGGTGAAAGGGTTAAATGAGAATGTAGGAGAATTGTGAGGAAATGAGACAAGTGTAGGGAGGCTTAACAGGTTTTATGCAAGTGTAACTGGGTAAGGGATCACATTTTGGCATGAACTTGGTACCCACCCTTCCTCCCTGTTTTTTGGAACACTGAGGACTCACTCTTTTGTTCCCCCTCTGGTGTTGGATATTTATTTCAATGAGTTGGGAAGTGAAAGTGAGCAGCTGGACACTGCTTGATAAGTAAACGTAAGTAAGAGGAGGTAAGGATGCTGCTTACTGGGTTGATATTTAATTCAATAAGTGGGAAGTGAAAGTGAGTGATGAAACACTGCTTGGTAAGTAAAATAAGTGAGTTGGGGGTAAGGACGTTGCTTATTTGGTCAGGGTGAGCGAGGTCACGCTGCTCTAGTTAACAGTTCCCTAGATGTTTATGCTGTGGTTAATAAATTAAAATATTGGTTAATAAAGTTATGTTTCATGAAAGTTTAATAAAGGTTATCAAACATCATTTGGTGTGATGTGTTTATTGAAGAGGAGTGGGACAAATGTCTTTATCTTTAATTATCCAGAACTGTGCTGAACATGTTCCAAATATCTCAGTGTCACCTTTATGTGATCAATGTTCGTGTACCATTCAGAATAAAAGTCTGCACTCACTTAAGTCTGATAACGATGGTTTATTATGTAGTAACAGCATACAGTAGGGTAAATATCAGTAATATCTCACTATGTCAAATGTCAACAATATGTCACCTCGCTACCCCCTATTTAAAAGGGAGCTCAAAAAATACCTCACATCTCATTGGCTGTGCTCTTTTTCTAAACCTAACAACTTCACTAATACATGTCTTGCTACCTAACCTGCTGTTTAGCCAAGTATCTATGCCTCATAGCATTTGAATGTCTAAGCATTGTGAGTTATGAGATCTGATTGTTTTCTATGTTCACATTTTCTGATATGTCTTTGCCAATCAGATGTAACTCTGCACATTGTGTATATTGATATCTGCCTGTATTCTTTGTCTATATTTTTCTAAACATGTCTGCCTGAGTTTATCACTCAGTGATGTATGTACTGTCTCTTTTTTGGTATGTGGAGCTTTTCTCCCTGGGCCTCCGCTGAAAATGGACATATATCCAGTCGGACTATCTCGGTCAACAAATGTAAAATAAAAATAAAAATAAATAAATATCCAAATCAAATCTTACTGTCTCAAACAGCAGTGCTGATAAACTGAAACACAGTAAATTTTACTTTCCATAGCTTCTGTGGTCATTATACCATCCATAGCTTCTGTACTCAAAATTGTTTCTTTCCTTCAAAATGGCAGAATTAATCCCGGTTTCTGTATTTGCTGGACATCTGAATGTTTGACCTCATTTCTTTACCCAGACTAAACTTCCTGTACTCACATTCTACATTTCAGTACCACATTTTTGTACATATCTCCTGAATATCAGTAACAAACTGAGCTGCACTCCACTATCTGACTTTTGTCTAGAAAAATCTCTCGTAATTATACCAAAACCATGTAAATTTCCTGCGGGTTCCAGATACCTCTTTAACCTTGGTTTCCAAGCTTCATACCACAAGATCTGTTTGTACTCAATGTACTGCACATTCTGTTAGAACATTTTAGCTTCATTAGTAGTTTAAATTGAAGGTTATTTCTCTGAGTTCATTTGTGTTGTTCTCTGAAACATTCCTTTCTATTGAACCTGCATGCAATATAAATGAAGATATAGGCCTGCTTTAACTTGACTGTATTTCAAGGCCTATACAAAGAGAATACTGCATTTATGTCTTAACAAACTGCATTTAATTGAGACCTGATCTTATACCTATCAAAATCAGACTGAATATTCAAGATTTATTTACAAAAGAACTCTTACAAGAAAATTGTTTTTATATTACAATAGCGTACATTGAAAATATGTTAAAAGGGGTATTCCTAATGAACAAATCTTAACAGCAAGTATAAGCACCCAGATAATGATGGGTTATTTTACATGCACAAGAAATAGTACAGACATTTCAAGCTAGGGGTTACCTGAATAAACTATTATTACATAGTTTAGATGAGATGGCATGTAATAAATAATGCAACTGTGCTAAATTCATGACTATAAAAACAAATTCTACCAAGTGCCATTTTGCTTTTATTAAAAAGTATACTTTACATCCTAACAAACATTTTAATATTCTATGTAACCATTAGACTGTTTTAATAATATATAACTGCATAAAAGATGTTGCTGGTGTTGCAATAAATGTCATTTATAAAATGAGCACTACTCTTAAAGCTATGCAATTAAGGAATTACAAAGAAAATATATTCATAACTGATACATTTAAATAAATAATTGTTCTTCATCTCTTTTATTACTAATAAATGGACTTTTCACACATCCAAGTAGCTAGAGAAGGTTTCTATTTAATTGTGTTTGTATCTGCTCATGAACGTTTTTTGTTTATCTTGCCAAGTGTTGGTCTGGTTCTTTTTACAAGGGGAAAATGGAGGGGTGTTTTACTAGTTATTGCTCTTTTGAGAAGGGGTATAAACATGTATAGTGAATTACTATTTTAAAAGTCTAAGTGTCAGAATGTTTTGGCTGCAAATTGTCACAAATTCTTAATGAAACATTTTCTTTACTCCCTTAATTATAAATAGTGATTTGTAATAAAAAGTGAATTTTGAATAGTTTGTGCTTGTTTTCTATTTTTTTTTCATTTGTTGTGATCCTAGTTTATCTGCTAACATGGTGTAGTTTATTTAGAAGTAAACAAATACATGGTGGCATGTAATATAACCATAAATGTGAGTAGATTTCTATTGAATTGGTTTATATCTCAGCAGAAGAGTGAAGCTTTATTTAGGTAAGAATAAATGTAATAATGGTGAGGAGAAATATGACATACTAAGCAAGAATATATAGTTGCTAGGGTGTATCAGCCCAAGTAAAGTATGCATACAAAATAGCCAATGTGGGAGATTAAAATAATCATAACATAATAAGTTTTTGAGGTAATAAATAGAGAGAGAGGTTAAGTTTCAGAGGGTTAATATATTAAAAGCAATGTTCAGGTGCTTTGATGACTTACAAAAGGCATACAAAGGGTATAATACTAAAAAATTACAGGGTAGAATGCAAATTAAAATAACACGTTAGCAGATAGATTAGGAAGGGAAGCTTTACATCTTAGGATCAACTGGATGGTGATGTAGGATAAGAATACTGAGTCACTTGATTGCAGCAACTGAAAATAGCTATGGAAGGTGTACAAGAAAAAGCATTTATATAGAAATTTAATGTTACTGATATTGTGCAAAAATCCACAACAGATACACACAGGAACCAAAGAGAGCAGACCAGCCTTAATGCTTTTTATTTCACTTCCATCAACAAAATGTCAACTCTTCCACAATTTCAGCCATTAAAGTAGTTTTATCTACATAAAGAGATGGCTTCTACTTCTCCCAGTAACACTGATTCCAGCATCTTCTTCATCTAACCCACATTTCATACGCTCAGATAAATTAAATAAGTAGGGTGAGAATCTGCATCCTTATCACACTGCTTTCCCAATCACAAAACAGTCTAATCTAGGCTTAGCTCCATTCTCATTCTGCATACAGATTCCTCAGGAGGCAAATATGGCGACTTGGTTTTGCCATTTCAATAAGAACTTGTTACAATTTACTATAGTTCACACAGTCAAAATAATTATGATATTCATTAAAACAGAAGTAAATATTTTCTGGAATGCCTTTGTTTCTTTATTTATCCTGTGGATGCTTGCAGTCTGATCTCAAGGACATATGCCCCTTCTAAAACTGGCTTGAACATCTGGTTGTCCTCAGTCCATATACTGCTAGAATTTAGCTTGCAAGATCTTTGGTATTAGCTTGTTAGTGAATGAATCAAGTGCAATTGTTCAACAAATTGAGTACTCCCAAGAAATGAAAACCTTAGTTAGTTTTGCAGAAGGAACTCAAACCCCCTTAAAAATTTTAGCCAGAATATTAAATGAGAATAATAAAGCTCTTACCATTACAGAACTAGATTGCCTTGGTAAATCATATATTACTAACTCTGGAATTGTGGGACTATTTGAAGACATTTATTCCCATCAGTATGCTCAACAAGTACATCCTTTCATTAATCAAGAGAGGGACCTTTTCCTAGACAATTTAGCATTTAATTTCTGGAACCTGTGTTCTGAGAGACTGCCTTCCAGCCTATCTGCAAATATACAGAGCTGAGTATATATTTTTTGGTTATAGAGTTTGTTAATTGTTGCTTAGATCTCTGTTGAAACTGTTGTCTCACTGTTCTGAGAGACTGATCTGCAAATATACAGAGCTAAGTATATTTTTTTGGTTTTAAAGTTTGTACTTAGTTGTTGCTTAGATCTCTGTTAAAACTGCCCCCCCCCCCCATTTTCTGCCATGTCTTCAATTGGTATAACTGTTTTTTACAGCTTGTGTGTTATCTAACTCAAGGATCACTTAATTTGACCTGTTAGTAACAGCCTGCATGTAATTGCTGGAACCTATGTTCTGAGATACTGCCTTCCAGACTATCTGCAAATATACAGAGCTGAGTATATTTTTTTGGTTATAGAGTTTGTTAATTGTTGCTTAGATCTCTGTTGAAACTGTTGTCTCCCTGTTCTGATAGACTGCTTTCCAATCTCTCTGCAAATATACAAAGTTGAGTATATTTTTTTGGTATGAGAGTTTGTACTGTTGTTGCTTAGATCTCTGTTGAAACTGTTTTGTCCCACCCATCCTCCCTATTTTTGGTTTGTAGTTTAAATTTGGTGGCTTTTGCAGTTGCCCGCCCCACTGTAGATTTGATCTGGGACACTCCCCCAGTCCCATCTCTTTACCACATTCTACCTACTAAACTCTTTCTGCACATGCTTTTAGTCCTTTTTAATTTAATTGCATTTTTTAAACTGTGTTTGGTCTAATATTGCTACATACTCAAGTGTGCTAGCTTGCACTGCATGTGAATTGTTTTTACTACTGTTTTTGCTACTTTTCTGTAAAAAACAGAAAAAAAAACCTGTAAGCTTGTTTCCTACCTTTTCTGTAACTAGTGCTCCAGATACAGATTTGCTGTATCCATGACTGTATGTAAGCTTCTGAGCCCCCCCAAGCCTTTCTGTGCTGGAGGGAAGCCTTCTAGCTTATCAGTGGGAGTGGTAAGAACTAGGTCACCTGTCTACCACATAAGGAGTGGTTCTGGCCCAGAAATTGTAGTTTTTGGCAGTTGGGCAATCTCTTCCATCTCTCTCAACTTTCTGATTTGAAAGCCTGCATTTGCACTTGTTTCTGTCCTGTAACTCGTCTAGTGCAGATACAGATTACTAGTTTTAGCACTTAAATTTGCTTATTCATGCTCAGCACTTGTTCAAAACTTGTAAGCACAAAATAAGCTACTAATTAATATGGCACTCAATCTTCCTCATTACCTAGAGGAAAACCGTTTTTGTACTTACTTTTTTCACTTGCTTAGAGAAAAACAGCTCTTGTACTCACTCTCCTCACTTATCTAGAGGAAAATAGTTTTTTATTCAGGCATGTCCAAGGGTCAGCTCCCAGTGTTCTCTCCTGTCTATCTGATGAATTTGGGCATCTTGAGGCAATGTAGAAACTGCCTCATGTACACAGACAACCCTCTACTCCTACCACCCAACACTACAGCCTGTGAGAGATGCACTTATCTAGCCAGACTGAAGATAAAGCTCTCTCCAACCAAGACTGAACTTGACAGTCATGAGGAGAAGGTAAACATTTGCACCACACCACACTCATCACATAGTCTCACTAAATCTACACTACCAAAATCCACACATAGTAACATAAAAACATTCACAGAGGCTCTCAATAATAAACTGTCTAAGTAACAGAGACCTACAAAGCAGAAACGCAAGCAACCTCCATCCCCTAACACAACCCAAATGACACATAACCCACAGACTCAGTGTGCCACTCAACAACAGCCAATAAGGCAAAACAATGTACCCAACACACTAGTCATAGGTGACTCTGTAGTCAGGCACACTGATGTCCCACTCACCAGGCTAAACAAGGAGAAAGCTACTGTCAGCTGCCTGTCAGGTGCCAGGATCCACCACATAACCCACGCACTCAGGTCACTCCACAACAAGTGCAAATATGACTCTGTCATTGTCCATGTTAGTGTGAATGACCTGAGATGTATCTCCCTGGACTACATGAAAAGAGACATGGAAGAATGGAAGAGCTCTCCGATCTTGTAGCCCAGGCAGGTATGCCATTGCCCAGAATGATACCGCAATACAAGGACAAAATTATTGACTTCAACAATTGGCTAAGCTTCTGGTGGCATTCTAAGGGGCTCCAGTATCTGTCTGCTTGGGGTGACATGGTCGACAGACCACGATGCTTTGCCACAGATGGCCTGCACCTGTCGCCCCTGGGATTCCGGATACTGGCTAAGGCTCTTGCTGCCCCTATAGTGCCTTATTTAGGCAACATTCAAATAACAAATTCACCACCATAACAGGAATAGGCAAGCAAAAACTGAGGGTAATGCTACTCAATGTTAGAAGTCTAAATCTCAAAATGCACTCACTCGAGGCACTCCTTAAAATGTAGAACATCGATATCTGTGCAGTGACTGAGACCTGGTTCAAGGCTCCAGAAAGCACCCCTTCACTACAAGGCTATAACTCATACCACACTTTTCGGCCATGTAACCTGGACCGAAAAACCAAACGCGGAGGTGTGTCCATATTCATTAATGATATCCACACCTCCAGGCTAGTTGCTCAGCACAATGCATCCGAGTTTATCCAAGTGCAACTAACTCTGGGCAAAACTGCAATCCAAATTGCAGCTTGCTACAGATCCCCCACCATTCCCACTCCCCTTTTCTTGATATACCGGAAAATATTTGGGTTCAACCAAACACCCTAATAATGGGCGACTTCAACTACCCCACCATTAACTGGGAAAACTACTCATGTACCAACTCCTTAGCTCAACGCTTTCTGGAATTCATAAACTCCAATGCCCTGGATCAACTTATCCACACCCCCACCAGGGGCAACAATATCCTAGACCTAGTCATTACCAACATGAGTGACCGGTGTTCCACACCTGAAGTCAACTCCTCGTTGGTCCGATCCAACCATAAGCTAATCACCCTTGATATCCACATCATGCCCCCACCCCCCATTAAGGAAACCACGTAAAAAATTTCTCCAAAGCCAACTTCATGCTTCTTAAGACAGAAGTGGTGAACTTCATCCCACCCATGCAGATGGACAATACAGTTACAACTGCTGAATCCTACACAAATGCACTCTATAAGCACTTACACTAGTGCATGGATCGTGCTATCCCAAACAGAATCAAGACGCTATACTCCAAAAAAAGGAAGCCAATCTGGTGGTCCCTTGCCATAAAGAAACTGTACAACAGAAGGAAGAAACTGTTGCAAAAGAGAGTAAATTCCCATGAGTGGAGGAACTCCCTGGTTAGCCTCAGTAAGAAGCTGAGATCCCTTATAAGATCCTCGAAAGCTAGCTATGAAAACAAAATCACCACTAATTCCAAGGACAACCATAAAGCATTCTATAGCTAGGTCAAGAATCTCGATGGCAACACCCAGATCTGCTCTGAGTTACACAAAGGCACAGAAATTACAGAATCAACTGATATTGCCAACATCCTGACAGATAGGTTCAGTGCTAACTTTACTTCTCCTCTCACCACCTAAAGGGCCCATATCTATACAGAAAGAATGCAGAGTCCCTGTAATCACAACTACGCAGGTAAAAGCTGCACTCTCTAAAGCCAAAAACACAGCATCCATGGGGAGCGGACAACATCCCAGGCTGCATTTTGCACAAACTTCAGAACGAACTGGCTCCCCACTTAAGCACCATGTTCAATAATAGCCTGTCATCAGGCTTTGATCCCAATGAATGATGCACAGCAACAGTTATCTCACTCCACAAAGGGGGAGCCACCACTGATCCCAGGAACTATTGACCTATTAACCTGACGAGCCTGGTCTGCAAGGCCATGGAACATATTATCATGGAACTCAAAAACAAAGACATTGGTAACCTCCAAACTCTGGATCCCACCCAGATTGGGTTTGTGAAAGGCAGATCATGCCTCCTGAACCTGATCGACTTCTTTGAGGCAGTCACCAAAGCCGTAGATGAGGGTAAGGTGGTTCACGCAGCCTATCTTGACCTCGCCAAGGCTTTCAACACCATCCCCCATTCTGGAATTATAGCTAAACTCACTAAACTAGGTATAAATCCCTACGTCATAAGATGGGTTGCCAACTGGCTCACTGACAGAACCCACACTGTAAAAGTTGCAGACTCCAAATCTGACCTCAAAGCAGTGACAAGTGGAGTACCACAGGGTTCCGTCCTGGGACCTCTCCTGTTTGGTATCTACTTCTCTGAAGTATAGGCTAACACAGAAGGCCTCTGGCTAATGAAGTTCACAGATGACTGCAAACTAGGAGCCATAGTCAAGTCCCCAAATGATGTGGACATCCTACAGAAGGGCCTTGCTGAGACAGATGCCTGGTGTCACAGCCATGGCCTCAAGCTCAATGCCAAAAAGTGCAGTGTCATCCCCTTTGGTAAAAACTCTGTACCCATGAACTACCACATAGGCAGCAATCTACTTAACACCAAATGCGTGATAAGAGACCTTGGGACCCAGGTGGACAGTAGTCTCTCCTTTGATAGTCACATCGCCACAGTAGTCAGGAAGTCCTTGTACGTGGCACACCTCATCATAAAAGGGTTCTCATCCAGGAAAAAAGAGGTCATTGTTCCCCTCCACTCGACACTCATTAGACCCATTATAGAGTGCAATGCCCCTTTTGGAATGTACATCACAAGACATCTGCAGCAGCTGGAAAGGCCATAGAAGTACCTCACAAAGAGGATTACTGGCCTCAAACAAATGCCCTACACTGACTGCCTCAAAAAATTCCAGCTTTACTCTGTAGCATATCGCCTACTCCGAGGTGATCTCTGCCTACCATATAAAGCTATATCAAACCCAGAGCTGTTGGACATGCTACATCTAAAGAAATCCCAGTCCCTCCAAGCAAAACACTCTAGGGACCTAAACCTTGTCACCACAATAAACAGGACATGCTGGAGGGATAGATTCCTGTCCCAGAGACTTCCCATACTCTGGAACAGGCTACCCATCTATGTCAAGCAAAGTTATTCATTAGCACTCTTCAAGAAAAATCTTGATGAGTGGATGGGAAACAGGAAATGCACCCCAGGGATCACTTCTGTGTCTCTGCTCGACAGTGGCACAGGAAAATAACTTTCTTGGGTGGCATAAGCCAGGGAACCTTGTTGACTAGGCTTACGTAGGCCCTTGGGCCGATAGCTTAGTACCTACCTATGAACCTATGAACCCAAAAATCCATCAATCTCAACATTATCTTCCTTCAACTCCCCTTTCAAAGCAAGAAGTCTTGTTAGTAATAAATACTCTCAAGCCTAATAAAGCCCATGGTCCATATGGCTTTATGGCTGAATTTTATAAAACATTTAGGGAAAGGATAGTAAATCTTTTATTGCTCATTTTTAACTATATAAAAACAGGGGCATCACAAACCTTTATTTAAACAACTCTAAAACTATTCTTATCCCTAAAGGTAAAAAAGATAGGAAACCCCCTTAACTATAGACCCATAGGAAAAAACCCTTAACTATAGATCCATATCTCTTATTAACCTAGTTATTAAAATCTTAGCAGCAATCTTAGCCAATAGATTAAAAAAAGATAATTCCTAGCATTATTTCACCTGAGCAGTCAGGCTTCATACAAGAGAGACAAACTTGTGATAATACACTAACAATGAAAACAATGATAATGCTCTCCAGTTATAAGACTCGCCCAATATACACACTTGTGATAGATGAGTCTAAAGCCTTTGATAGAATGAATCATAGTATTTTATTTGCAGTCCTACCTTACTTTAATTTACAAAAAGCTTTATAGACATAATTAAAACCTTATGTGTTAATTCAAGTACAACTTTATTTATTAACAAAACAAATTCAAAACGTTTAAACAGTTATAATCGGGCTACACAGGGTTGCCCATTATCACCATATCTTTTCAATGTGTACACAGAACCCCTTTTCTTCCTCATAAAACAAAAAACATCATCATGTTCCAAATGTATTTAATAATAAAATTGCTTTTTCAGCCTTTGCCGATGACTTCAATATTTACTTTTCTCTACCTAATACCAATTTAAACAAGATATTAGACTCGATTAACAGTTTCTCAAAATTTTCAAACTACAAAATAAAGCTTCCATATTCCCATTAAATTCCGCATGCTATACAAACCAAATTTTATTGGATTCAGAAGTAAAAGTGAAACACTCTTTAAAATATCTTGGAACCTCTTTTTAATATAATAAAATACTCTTCCTTCAAAATAATATTTTGAAACTACTTTTGGATTTAGGACAAGATGTTCAAAGATGGAGTGTACTAAAACTATCCTTCCTTTCAAAAGTCATAATTATCAAAATAAATATTCTCCCAAGACTATTATTTCACCTCAGAGCTTCTAACATAATTCAAAATAATTTATTTAAGAAAGTTAATGTACTTTTAATAAAGTTTATTTGGCATCCTGAATTAACTAGAATACGTTATCAAAAACTAATTCATCCTAAAGTAAATGCAGGGTTGGGATTACTTGATTTTAGTCTATATTATGATATTATATGCGCAAACAGAATTATAAAAACTTTAGAATTTGATCTGAAAAAGAAAGAATGGGCACCGTCTTGGTTATATATCTGGTATGATTATATTAAATCATGTAATTCAAACACAAAGGCTCTAGAATTCCTTAATAAATATAGTCTTAAGACTTGAAAAATCCATGCTTTGTTAAAGTTCATGATCTTAAGACTGCATAAACTGTTGGATTCCCTAGATTTATATAAAGCATTCTGAATTCTGCAAGCATTTCAACTAAACTCAAACATTAGACTAAATAATGAAATGTTAAATTTAAACATGTTCCCTCTTATTAGAGGTAAAAAACTTATGGGATATCTATGTTTTTAGGAATATGTCTTGGGAAGATGCAAGAAGGCTTTAGAGCTTCCAAGGGGCTACATCATAATTTTGAGACAAATTATGGAATTAAAAGTTTCACTGACAAGAGATTCTGAAATTCATGGAAACAATGTAAATACATGTAAAACTTTATGGATGGTACTACAATCTAATAAAAGTTTTTGACAAACTCATAAATTGATCACTCAGCTCGGGTACCAATCTGCATTTATAATGTCAGATTACTGGTTGAAACAAAATGCTAGATTCTCTGATAGTTAGGAATCTCAGGCCATTAAAGCTACATGGAAATCAACTCCCTTTAAAAAACATATTTATACCCAATTAATGATTAATAATAATGCCTATTTAACTCCAGTAAACATGAATAAGTTTAAAGCAAAAATCTCCTCTAATTGTCCACATTGCCAATTCCAGAAAGCAGATTTATTTCATTTATTCTGGAGCTGTAAGGGCACATATAAACTCTGGTGTTCATTGAGAGCCAGGCTTGAGAAGATGAGGTATGAAAAACCCTCTTTCATGGGAATTCATACTATTTCATATTATGTCTGAAAATCTCCCTGAATTAAAACTACATGTTTTAGTCACCATCTTCTCATTGCTAAAATGATACATTATTCAGAACTGGTTAGATAGGAGTCAGTGTTCATGGTCAAGCTTCAGACAAATGGCAACCAAATACATACTAGCACATACGTTCAGTGCAATCAACCTTAATAAACGTTCATATTTTCTCCATTATTGGAAGACCCTCCTCCATATTATCTCACTATACGCTAGGCAGAACTGTTTCAACTGTCAGTGCAAACTTTATTCTTTGTCTGACAATATGAATTGTATTATAAATTTATGTAGTAGATGAGTAGGTCAAATAAGAATACTTTCTGGGAACTTTAAAATGGCACTTATTGTATATAGTGTATATAGGTTATCTTCTTTTATGTTAGTTATGTTCTTGGTAATATATGCTATATTTAATTGTTAACTTGTTTTATATCAGACTCTGTATAAACAAACAATGATTATGTTACTATCATTTCACATTGAAAAGTCTTTCCATATTTATGTTTTAAAAGGAAAATAAAGAAATATTTGAAAAAAAACAAACAAACTGAGTACTCATTAGCATCACCTTTTTTGAAACTGGAATGCAGGCTGACCTTTTGTAGTCCAATAGCTATTGTTATGTTTTCCATATTTGGTGGAAAACTCTTACCAACACTGTAAGAGCACAATTTTGTTGGATTTTAAGCAATTTAGATAGAAATGCATTAGTTTATGTACCCTTTTTACAAGCAATGCTTCCCCAGAGCCCATTTACCTTTATTCTCCAGGATGTCTGCTTCTAGATCTTGAGATGTATGCAATCATATGCATTTGTGATGTTGGGTTCCTTTCCCTTTCTTTATAGCTCCTCTGCAAGTTCTTCATAATATCTCCTGCTAGTGTCATGAGGTGTTTCACTTAGTACAGCCAATCTTCCTGAAGACATCTCTTGTTTTTATCATTTTATCTTTTTCACTTCTTGTCACTGCTCATTTAAATATGAATCATTTTACTTATTGCTATTTTCTGGAACTCTGCATTCAATTTGACATATTTATCCATATCTATCTCAATTGCCTTTTGCTCTCCTTCTCCTTGGCCACTTCTACAACTTCCACTGATAGCCATTTTACATTCTTAAACTCCTTTCTGCATGAAATATTTTGGTGTTGCCATTTGGACAGTGTCACACACTTCTGTCAATAGTTATTTTGGTGCTCTATCCGCCAGTCTAATCCCTTAAATCTATCCAAAGGTTCATTGGTTTTGTGCTCAAAATAACCTATTCCATTTGGTTATAGATTACTCATCTCAAGGTCGATAATTATATATTACCCCTAATTACTCCTAATAAGAAGTATGTTATTGTCCTTCTCTCAGTATTAATTTAAAATATTGTTGTGCTTGTATCTAGATGGCTCAAAAAACTTTCCTTTTTTAATTTAATTTAGAACTTTATCAACTGCAAGTCTTGCCTTAGCTGAATGTATAAGGCTCTCATACCTCTGACTGTGAAGTTTGTATTCAAACTAATTTCCACATTGATCATTTTGTGATATCCATGTATAAAGCCATACTTTAGGCTTTTGAGTGTTTGCTATGACCAGTGAATTATGTTGGCAAAATTCTAATAATTTATGTTTTGCTTCATTTTATACTCTAGTCACATTTGCTCAGCGGAATACCCTTTTTAAGTGTATATCTGTGTATGCATGTGTGTGCGCGCATGTGCGCACGCATGTGTGTGTGTGTGTGTGTGTGTGTGTGTGTGTGTGTGTGTGTGTGTGTGTGTGTTTATGTGTATTATTTCTAGAAGGTGCCATAAATCCTCATACAACTGCTTGACTTCTACCTCTTTGGCATCTACAGTTGGATCATAAACTCACTATAAGTCTGATTGCAATCCTTCTTTCATGTTATTTCATTGTAAATGACCCCTGTTTTTGACACCACTCTATTAGCTATGATGGCTGCGCTATTTCTATAGCAGAAGTCATGATGAGTATTACATAAAAAATGTTGCATTATACTCTATTCTAGTTTAGTAACTCTCAAACTATCAACATTAATTATTGTGTCTTTTTGCAACCATATCAAGTTTATCTTGGCTCATTCTTACTTTCCAAATTCCAGTGGCATAACACATCTTTGCAGCTTCAGGCTTTCCTTTCATCTCTAATTACCTCAACATAGTACATACTGTCCTTTGGCTTTAATCCATCTGAATCATAACCTGTACAACCTTTCTTACTTATCCTCTGCCCTCCTGCAGTCATATCCTGGATGCCTTCACAAGTGAAGTTGGTACCTTGATATAAAATAGCACACTCTGATTTCTCCTTGAAAGTTTATTTTTACATTTTAATGATTTGTGATAGTGTTCTGAGATACAAAATTCACATCAGAATGTTATTTTATTCTTAGTGCTTCTCAGATTCTCAGTGGTAAATATAAAATGGCTGTCTATTCTTCCTTGAAAGTTTATAATGGTATTTACATGGAATTATAATGCATGACTCGTGTACTAGCTATATCTAAAACTGCTATTCTTTCCCATGCTGATTTGAACCCCCACCACTGTGGATGATTCATATACTTGTTACTTACTGAGCCATGGGATGTTAAAACTGAAGGAATATCAATTTACGGTAAAATACACACTGAGACAGTGATGTTCAGTTTTAGTGTTGAAAAGCAGTATGCTTTACTGATCGTGACTTAATAATTTTCACTCCATAATTTACTGGAGTGTGATAAATGATAACTGTTTTAGTCCTCCTGATATAGTTTACATTTTGGCAATTCTACTCTCATATCTCAAATATTCTGCCTGCCTTTTATCTTTAACAAGTACAAAAAAAAAGGAACAGAAAGAAGTCATCCACCATATAAACTAGTTTCCTTTACTAGTAATCCTTATTTGGGGGGATTCATGAAGACAATGCACAAAGCATATTAATGAAGGCATGTAACTACACCACAGCTGGTATGTTAAAGATGAGAATTGTGCCTTCTTTTATGATCATTCAATGGTAAAACATATTCAAGCTTGGGAATAAAAACATTAATTGCAATAACTCTTGAGGGTTAAGATGGTTTGATATTCAGTAACAAGCTTTAAGCTGGGTTGTATTGATCTATGACAAATTAACACATTAGCAGGCTTCCTTGTTATTTCATTTTAGCTGTCACTTTCCTTGTTAACAGTACAGGATGGTAAACCAGATCTTTAAATCTATGCTGTCTGTAAAATCTTACTGTAGTATCCTTAGAATGTGGGTTAAGAAAGCAGATCAGAATGTAAAAGTTTGCTTTGCACATATTCCCGATGCATACATAATCCAAGAATTCTTCAAGTATTTTCCATTACGTCTTACAAGAATAAATATGGTATGACTAAAAATACTCCTTTCCAGTTCTGACCTGTATGATAAATGATAATATCTGATTTAACCTACTATGATTTTAAGTGCTCTCCACTTGTATGACCTTTTTACAAGGGGCTTCAAATATTCATGATATACATGTGAATTAGGTTAATCCGCAGTGTGCAGCGGTAGTGTTGTTGCCTCACAGCAAGAGGTTCTCCCATTCAATTCTCGGCTGGAGTGTGGGGAGTGCCCTCTGTGTGGAGTCTGCATGTCCTCCCCGCATGTCCTCCACGCAGTTGGGTGGGCGTTCGAAAGACATGCGTAAATGGGCGTGCCTTCGTTGAAGGTTGAACATCGAGCTGGCACCTCGGCGTTCATCAAAATCTACTGCCAATCATTAGCGGACCGGAGTTCTGCTGTGGCAACCCCTAAAGCAGAAAGACAACAACATGTGAATTAGGTTAACCTAAATAAAAACATGTTTTTATTAAATCTTTAAACAACAACTAGGCTGTTATTAGCTTGGTAACATTCAGATAATCAGCTACATTATACATGTCAATTGGGATGGCCTTCACACTTCTATCCTCTGACAATTCAGTACAGATGATTAGGACCATGCGCTACTAACAACATTCATTCTTTAGTACAAACCTTGAGTCCCTTAGTCTCCAGCTGTTCACATTATGACTCTGAGCAAGTTATTTATCCAGGAAATGCTACGGGTTACCCTGATTTTTTTCTATATCTAGTGGATTTATTATGCTAGCAAATTAAAAATAATAATGGTAATACTTTAAGTAGATACTTCTATGGGGCAAGTAATTGAGCAAGATTTTTTTTTTCTGTTCCAGTATCTATTTCTCCTCATTTTTGTCATTTGAAGCTGTGAGTATTAAATGTTCAATTATTTTCAATAAAAAATATACAGCTAAATCTTCATAGTAGGTAGCTTTGAAAAATATTTTATTCTGCTAGAATAAAATATTTTATTCTGATAGAAGACTTTTTGAAACTAAATGCCTAAAATAAAACTCTCAGAATATGAAATTCATTTCAGCAATACCTAATCTAAATGCTTCTTCAGGAGATTAAGGTCTGAATATATAAAATCTGTCTGCAGTGAAATTTTTATGATTTGACGCAGAAAGCAGAAATGAAAAAAATACTCATCTCTTCTTCAAATGAAAAAATACTTCTCTCTCCTTTGTATATCATTAATTCAAGGAAAGGATTATTAAAAGTGTACACTATTCTTTAGAAAGAAGCATCAGTTTCTTCCACTAAGGTTATATTTTGGGAATTGTACTCTCATGGAATTACCTTTGTCTTGACATCACATAGCTTGTCAGTAACATGCTTATCATGCTGCTGTGACATGAAACTGCATCATCCCACAGCATTTATACCATAGACCTCTGTCTGCCACACCTCATCATGTAAAGGGGAGTCAGCACTCCCTCTCCCCCTCAGGTGCCATCTCCTACAGGATTTATACCATAGACCTCTGTCTGCCACACTTCATCATGTAAAGGGGAGTCAGCACTCCCTCTCCCCCTCAGGTGTCATCTCCCACAGCATTTATACCATAGACCTCTTTCTGCCACACTTCATCATGTAAAGGGGAGTCAGCGCTCCCTCTCCCCCTCAGGTGCCACCTCCCACAGCATTTATACCATAGACCTCTGTTTGCCACACCTTGTCATGTAAAGGGGAGTCAGCGCTCCCTCTCCCCCTCAGGTGCCATCTCCCACAGCATTTATACCATAGACCTCTGTCTGCCACACTTCATCATGTAAAGGGGAGTCAGCGCTCCCTCTCCCCCTCAGGTGCCATCTCCCACAGCATTTATACCATAGACCTCTGTCTGCCACACTTCATCATGTAAAGGGGAGTCAGTGCTCCCTCTCCCCCTCAGGTGCCATCTCCCACAGCATTTATACCATAGACCTCTGTCTGCCACACTTCATCATGTAAAGGGGAGTCAGCGCTCCCTCTCCCCCTCAGGTGCCATCTCCCACAGCATTTATACCATAGACCTCTGTCTGCCACACTTATTCATGTAAAGGGGAGACAGTGCTCCCTCTCCCCCTCAGGTGCCATCCATCTGTGAGATGTAACTGACATAATTTTTACTAGACTGAAACTGTGCAGTGTCCACTAGCTATGTCGGGTCTATATTATAACATCGAAGTCTAACAACTTTGAATGTTATAATATCGAACCCAGTAGAGAGAAAGCTGGAAATAGCGAGGCTGCAGAACACCGAATACTTTCCTAGGGAAAGTATTCAGTGGGCCATTTCTGCAGCTTTGCTATTTCCTCAACTGTGAAGTGAAGGTTACGGACCGGGTTAAGGTAAGTGTGTGAATGAAGGTGAGTGTGCGATTGGGCACAGGTTAGGTGAGTTAGGGTTAGGGTGTGGGTCAGGTAAGTGTGCAATTGTGTGGACGTGAGGGTTAGGGTGGGGTAGGTGAGTTAGGGTTAGGGAGCGGGTAAGGTGAGTGTGGGAGAGTGACGGACCTTAAGATTAAGGTTGGGTTAAGGTAAGTGGATAGCTAGTGGTGTATGTATGATTTTGTATAGGGTTTTGTGAAGTGTGTGTGTGTGGATTATTTATTTTGGTGTGCTTGTGTTGTGAATATGTTTGTCGGAACAGCTAATTTTTTCCCCTGGGAAAAAATTTGCTATTCTGTCTGTTCAGTATTCTGATGTTTCGCTCTACTGGGGTCGATATTATAACATTCGAAGTTATAAGACATCGATGTTATGATATAGACCCGCTATGTCATCCTCCAGACATGCAAACACATGTGAATACATGAGACAGAGCTATAAAATGTATACCGTTGGGAATAGTAAAAATTATGCCTACAGAAAAGAAGTAACCTGCATACAATACAACATGCTGAAATCAAAAGGATGACACTTGATGTATATATGTATATACCATATGGCAGCTGTAAGGGAAGATACTGGATGGTATGCAGCAGGCATGTGCCAACATGTACATATAGGTAAACTGGGCATCCCTACTGACATCATTTGATGTCAACTTGGTAACTACCAGTGACATCTGACATTACTGTAGTACAAGAAAGTGACACATATGTACATATATGACTGCTGTGCTCAGCACCATAAGAAAACACATACATCAGATAGGCCATAAGAGTGATGCACATGCCAGGCATGTAAAGGAAAAGGTTGTACTGATATTGCAGTTACCAGTAATGATTACAAACATGACACACATATTTCTTTTTCTTTTTTTGCTACCATTTTGTATTGTAAATGCCAGAAAAAGGGTGAACATCCTTAAGAAAACAGAGAAAACACACCTTTATCACATGCTGTCTGAGCACTGCATGCCTCTTTAGAATTTCTTTACACCCACATGATATTGTTATTTATCCCAATAAGGCTACTCAAATTTTATTTTCATTTTTTAAATTTTCCATCTGTTTACAGGTGTAATAAACTGATCAAAGTAAGCAGTATAAGTACCCAAATCTGTGTGACTTAACCTAGGACATGGCATTGTACATCTATTACTAAGAAAGTTTATACCTATTTGCATGCCATGTAGACAAATTAGGTCAGAACACATGCATGTGTATTGAATACTATATTTTTCTGCAGCATACCAGAGTCACAAAAATTTACTGACTATGATTATCTCTAACACTTTGTGACTACAAACTCATGCTAGAAAAAATGTGCAGATGCTCAGGTCACTTTACAAGTAGTGACCTTAGGTTAACACTTTGTGGTTTCATAGGATCATGGTATGAATTGAATGTCTGATCTATGGATTCTGTTCCCTGCTCTTGGATATGCATGCAGAGCTGCACTGCATAGTTATGTCCATTTTACCCCTATCGACTGTCCCTGTTTTATAGGAACATCCCTATTTTCAGGCTTGAATTACCACTGCACATTATATACCTATTTTTATAGGTATGTCCCTAATTTCAGGACCAATTTATGCCATCACATAATTTTCTAAATCCCCATCATCACATGTGATTTTTGAAGCTGACACAGAAAATCACACTGCATGATCAATATACAAATGGCAACAATAATTTAAAGAAAGAGGACACACATCTTACATCTTTTTCAGAAGCCAAAATGACCTTATGTGGTAGAATTTTGCAATAAAGTGCATTAAAGTCAACAGATTTAACACCATCTCTGATAATATGTTTAGATTTTTCTCTGGTTTTTAAACATGCATTTCTGAGTAGTATTCCCACATTCCTACTGTAAATGGGAAGAGTTATGTGCTATTTGGTATTCACATTTTATGCTAATTAGATGTCCAGAGTTTTGGCAGGATGTACCTTCTATTCAAGGGTTTTTGTACCTGTTTCCAATGTCTGCAGGTTGAGAGGTGTGGTTCACGTACATACTTGCTGCCTGGCTTATTTATTTACCTTTGAGCACAGGAAGCTGGCCGTTAAGTGTTGTTTATTATAATTTAGATGTCCAGTGTCTGCTGCCTCCATGCAGCGATACTTGGGTGTACAAGCACGGTGCAGATGTGCAGTGCATTTCTATGAATTCTTGCAATACTTTTTAAAATGTGGACATTGTGTAGCATGTTTATATAGTGCATTCTTATTCTCTATATGTTAAAACGCTCATGCATCATGCATTGAGCCACAAAAACTACTTTTACAACTTAATACATCA
This sequence comes from Protopterus annectens, assembly GCF_019279795.1. Lineage (NCBI taxonomy): Eukaryota > Metazoa > Chordata > Ceratodontiformes > Protopteridae > Protopterus > Protopterus annectens. The sequence goes on from NC_056727.1 coordinate 650,410,527, forward strand.
GGTATAATTATGTTAGAAACATAAATTGGTTTTAAGTGTTAAGTAATGCTTGCTATAAATTTGATTGATTTAAATGCGTATTTATATTATATTTATAATGAATGTAACAATGTCTGTTAAAGTCCTTCTGTGATTGAGGAAACCTTAACTTTGTTCCATTTTATATTGAACAGTGGATTTATAAGTTGAGGTTATCTTTATTTTATTTACATTTAAAATTTTCTTACTTTAGCTAATAAAATTCTTTTGCCAGTTTGGTATTTTGATTTTTTTTTTTCTTTTTTATGCTTCAATCTCTCACAACAGCTAATATTTTTTTCACGTACTGGCTAAACCAAGGAAGTAAATAACTTGTCTGTAACTAGAATTAAATGTTGCACGTTATGCGGTGGTGGTGCTGCGGTAGCGTTGTCGCCTCACAGTAAGACGTTGTCCTGTTCGATTCTCAGCTAAAGCGTCTTCTGTGTGGAGACATGCATGAATGGGCGTACCTTCATTGAAGGTTGTGCGTCAGGCCTGGCAAGTCGGTATGTAAAAATCTACTGCCAATCATTAGCGGACCGGAGTTCCGCTGAGGTGACCCCAACTGGGAAAAGCCGAAAGATGCAACAACTTTATGATTCTTTCTGATTTGCTGATGAAGCCTTTCAGGATCTCATTGACTGAATATCCAAGGCATAGTACATACTTCAAGCAACTGGGTTTTCATAGTGACACACTGAAAGCATTTCAATACCACAAAAGATAGCTGCAAGGATTTTGGACGTAGCTACTGCAACAAACATTTTTTAAATTCCTTCAGGCAATGTTCTGTTTTGTGATCTCTTGTGTCTGAAAAGATAGAAATGACCTTTTTACCCTTGCTTCTAAAGGTGGTGATGATGATGATGATGATGATGATGATGATGAAGATGATGCTAATGCCAGTAAGGATGTGAAACATATGGTGGCATAAAGGCACACGTTTTATCATTTATTTCTTCATTCATTTTGCTCTATTTGTCTTTTGTTGAGTAAGGTGCTCCACCTTTTAAATATGCCTGTTTTTTTTTTTGTTTTTCTTTTTTTCTTTTTTTTGTTAATACACACTAGATGAAATTTGTCTAGACTAGCAAGGGACATTTCATTCTCCTACTTAACCCTTTAAAATGCATGGAATCAAGATGGTGCATCATTTAATCTATTACATTTTACTAATGAATTTTCTCTGGAGTGCAAGTTAAAAATACCTTGTAATGGCCATCTTACTTACATTATTAACAACTTTTGCTTACCATCCCACCAAAAATAACTAAAAATAAAATTAGATAAAATATGCCCATCCTTGTTTTGAAGATATGCAAGCAAAATGGCAGCAACTTCAAAATATATTTTCCAGCATCTGTCATGATTATCTTTTCTGCTGGGATAAGGACCCTTGATTATGCCCAGGTAACGTTATACACCTTATAGAAAAACATACGTGACTACTCTTTCTCCTACAGTAATGTACAGTTTACCTAAAAAGGGCTAGAAACCATGGACATAACTTTCCTGCTATCTCCACAGCCATCTGGGTGGATATGCATATCCTGTGGCAATGTAGCAATTGCCTTATTTTTACTGACAGCCAACTTATTCTCAAACAAACTGATAAGGTATGTGAGATATGTATTTACACAATGTCAATGGAAGCAAAGCTTTCACATACAAGAACTCACAATACCAGCCAGGTTGTCAGAAATGCACATACTACACCCATCATGCACAGTGTATGCCAGACACATAGACCTACATAATCTCCCTAAACCCCAAAGACCTCTTAAACTTTGGACCTACAAAAGATATCCTCAGCAGCCACAAAAGCACTTCAGCAAAACAATACCTGCAAAAACACATACAGTGCATCACATGGAGCTTCAACTTCAAATCGCATAAGACGAGCCATCATACATCTCAATATTTTAGTCATAGGTGACTCGATTGTGAGACACACAGAAGTCTCACTCACCAGGCTGATTAAGGAGAAAATCACAGTTAGTTGCCTATCGGGGTCAGAATCTGCCAGAGCATGCATGCACTCAGGCCACTGGACCACAAGCGTCAATATGACTCTGCCATAGTCCATGTAGGTGTAAATGTTGTGAGATGTATCTCCATAGATTAGATGAAGAGAGACATGCTGGAGTGCTATGACTATGTGTCTCAGGCTGGTATGAGCTTAGCATTGAGAAGCATTTTACCTTTCAGAGGATAATGCCAAAATATGAACAGAAGATGAATGCTTCAATAATTGGCTTAGCTTTTGGTGTTAATCCAAGGGGGTGCAGTATTTGTCAGCATGGAAGGATATGATCAACAGAACTTGTTGCTTTGCCAAAGATGGTCTACACCTGACCTTTAGGCTTTTGAATATTGGCTAAAACATTGTCCTCCCATAGTGTCTTTTTTAGGCAATGCCAAACTGACAAAACTTCTTACATAGCAAGACGAACCTAAGCAAATCTAAAGATGTTACTGCTCAATGCCAGGAGACTAAACAAGAAACTGCACTGCTCCCAACTCTCCTTACTCTATAGAATGCAGACATCTGTGTGGTTACCTAGATATGGTTAAAAGCCATGAAGAACAACCCAACAGTGCAGGGCCGATCACTAATTTAGGCCAGCAACTGCTTGGGTGGGGACTAAAGACAGAGATGTCTCAAACTATGTCAATAACAAGCTCACTTCAAGGCTGGTCAAACTGGATGATAAGCTTGAACTTCTCCTTATCCAAATTACTAAGGCAAGCTTCATATTATTAAGTGACAATGTGGCAAAATTTCAAGCCCTGCAAATCCCGAGAACACAGTTGCCTATGCAAAATTGTTCAAGGATACCCTAAAAATTGTGTTAATAGATGCACAGAGACAATAGGGCAGTGCAGCTGTGTAGCAGTTAATGCTGTCACCTCACAGCAAGAGGTTCTTCAGTTCAATTCTCGGCTGGGGTACTTTCTGTGTGGAGTCTGCATGTCCTTCCTGGATTTGCGTGGGTTTCCTCCATGTACTCCAGTTTCCTCCCACATTCCAAAGATATGCATCTGCAGCATTTCTCCCCGGGCCTCCACTAAAAATGGGCTTTGTCCTATTTGGACTTTCCTGGTCAACAAATGTTAAATAAATAAATAAAATAAATAATTTAGTGTCTACCAGGAATAAGCTTTGAACAAACTCAAAAAACAAATAACCCTGGTGGAATCCAAACATCAATAGGTTGTACAACAAAATGTAAAAAGTAATGGCAAAAGCCAGGAAATATAATGCCCAGAAGGATAAAAACTCCCTCATTAATCTAAGCAAACAGTTCATCAGGCAAATCAAGTCTATCAATTCGAATTTTGAGGTAAAAATTGTCTCCCATGTTAAGGACAGCCATAAGGCTCTCTTTAGCTATGTCCATAACCTCAAAGGTTGTATTCAACAATGTGCAGAACTAATTATAAATGGAACCATCTATGTGGAGTCAGAAGACATATCAAATCTACTGTCTGGCAAATTCACCTCCAATGTTACTCCAGCCATTCCTCAAGAAATACTATTGAACATAAGACCCCCTCCGACCATCACTAGGGAACAGGTACTAAATGCACTCTCCAAGCTAAGAGCAGATCATCATTATGTCCATATAATATCCCAGATTACCTCCTAAACAGCATAAAACATGACCTCGCAGGAGCACTGCAGTCAATATTTAACCACAGCCTTCAGTCAGTATTTGCCACAGTAATGGAGAACTGCGACAGTCATCCTTCTGCATAAGAGTGAGCCTTCTCCGGACCGTGGAAACTACAGACCTATTAGTCATGTAAAGCCAGTTGCAGAATTATCATGGAAATGATTTATGATATAGGAAACCTGCAGACACTGGATCCAACCTAGTTTGGTTTCGTCAAGGGCAGATCATGCCAACTCAGCTTGGTGGACTTCTTTCAGAAAGTTACCAGGCAACTGATGAGGGCAACATAGTGTACTCATTACAGCTGACTGCTCCTCCAGGGGTTTCTGCAGTTACCTCCTACTGCACCTCTAGACATCAAATATTGCTTGTTCATATTTGCATTAATAATTCCAAAACCATTCTACATACAAGGTATCAGAACATTTTATCTTGAAGCATACATGATGACAAACACAACTGTATTGATATTTGATCTCTCTCAATGAGTTTTTGTTAGAACTGTAAGGTGATAACTTCATTTTTAAAGGCTCAAGCCACACCCACAGGGAGTTAAAGGTGCGCACTGAAAAGAGCTGTACTGGAGGGAGTGGTCAAGACATGTGAGTCAATACCCCAGTTGGGCATAGTAAATAAACTCACAGAGTTAGGCATAAACCCCTATGCTACACACTGGAGAGAACTTGGCTTTCAGATAGGACCCTGGAAGTTAGGATAGGGGAGTCCACCATCGCAAAGAGTTTGGTCACTAGCAATGTCCCTTAGTTCTCTGTGCTGGGCCTACTCTTTTTGGCATCTACTTCTCAAAAGTCAAGGCCAACATCAATGGCCTCTGGCTGATCATGTTTGTAGCTGATTGCAAACTGGGAGTGGGCATAGAATGTCCCCAAGACACTAACATCCTCCAGAATGGGCTACCGGACACAAATTATTGGTGTAAGAGCCAGAGTTTAAAACTCAATGCCGAAGAGAAAATCATTTTGAGAAGTTGGGTATCCCAGGAAACTATCTCACTGATAGTACACCTTTAAGAGAAGATCAGTTGTCAGATTTTGGGAACATATGTAGACAGTAACTTGGCTTTCGACCAATGTGTGTCTAAGATAGTATGGAATTCATTCTATGCTGCTTAATTTTTAAGCAAAAGTTTTGGCTCTGAGTCCAAGGAAATCATTGTTCCACTATATTCAGTCCACATCAGGCCCATTGTTGAGTACAATGGTTCCTTTGGTATGTACCTGACTAGGCTCATGAAACAACTGGAACATCCACATAGGCTCCTCTCAAAAACCATGCAGAGCATTAACACGATATCCTTTGGGATCACCTCAAAGCCTATTCCTATTCTCTGTCTCCTACAGACTTTTGAAGGGAGATCTACGTGTGACATACAAGCATCACTGGATGCTACTCTGATGGACCTCTTGCATATCTGCAAAATGAATAGAATTAGAGCTACTAGATCCAGGAATTTAAACATTGCCTGGGATATAAATATTAACTAGAATCACGAGAGCATGGTGAAGTTATACCAGAACAGGGGGCCTATAATATTTCTGAACAGGATAATATCAACATTCCAAATGATTTTACACCTCCACGCAGATCTGAGAGACTCAGAAATAAATACAACAGCAACCATTTTCACAGAGACACTTACAATCAGAAGGGAGGGGAGTACAGGGGATATGCATGATAGATAGAAATACCCCTGAACCTTCTTCCATTATTTGTGATCATAATGTGGTGAGCTGGCAAGGTTTCCATATTTTTAATTACAGCTGTTTGGAACTTACACAAGAATATTTCATCCTGCTTATGAAAGGTTTTAAGTTTATTCCCATGAACAAGAGTAACTTTCCTCAGGTCATACTAGATTTGAAAATGTTTATAAGAAAACTTAATTTGGAAAACCTGCTTGGTGGAGCTCCCTCTTTACATTGTTCCACTGTTCCTAAAAAGCTAGCACACTTAACCCGCCCATTACACCCGTAGTTGAGGAACTTAGAAAATGTGTTGGAAAAAGAGTTCAGAAAATCCCACAGTGAAAACAAAATTAGATACAACTTGACTAGTAGTCAGAACAATCTTCTCACGGAGTTGTGCTCCAACCCCCATATCAGGGTAATGGAACCCGACAAGGGTGGGGGCATTGCCTGATGGATACAATTCTTTATGAGGCCAAGATGCTGACCATTCTCCATGATGAAGGGTATCTATTAATGAAATCAATATCTCCTACAAATAAATAGATTTGGCCTTGAAAGATCTGTTTGACCAAGGAGTGATTGATTTTGAGACCTATTCTTACCTGGAAAACAATAGATCTGGAGTCCCTTCTATCTTTAGAATACCCAAGGTCCACAAAGATGTTCATGATCCTCCCCTTAGACCAATTGTGGCCTCAGAAGGCAAAAAGATAGTACCCCTGGCCAAATATCTTGAATGGAAATTAAAAACTTTGTGGAAAGGGGAAACTCACATTTTGAAGGATTCTTGGGATTTCCTTTGCAGTCATATCTGACCATTTTTCCAACAATTTGAAGTTAGTTGCAATTGATGTGGTGAACTTAATTTCAGTCATTCCCATTTACACAGGCCTGGTATGGTTAGAGGAGGCACTTAGAATGAGGACAGGAGTATCAGAGAATGACATTTTTCTTTGTTTGGAACTAGCTGAACTTGTTCTCAGGAACAACTTCCTGCTCTTTGAAGGGGAATTTTTCCACCAGGAATAGGGAGTAGCAATGGGGGCCAGGTGTGCCCCCACTTATGCTAACATCATTTTATCAGTATGGGAACACACATTTGTAAATCAATATCAGTATCCCGCATGTTGTAAAATGTATACTAGATACCTAGATGATATCTGCCTCTTGTGAGATGACGGTCTTGATCTATTGGATGATTTCATCCAATATTTGACACAGACTACAACTTTTCTTCAATTTACCTACAAAGTGGCATTTGACCAACTCAACTACTTGGACATGTCTATACACAAACCTTAAGGGTGCTTTAAATCCACTATTTATAGAAAGGAGACCTTCTCCAATACATGCATTTGTTATTCCAGTGCACATCCTTTATTCCAGAAGAGGAGAAGAGGGGGATTATTAAAGGCCAATTCATTCGAGCGAGTTGTATGACCTCCCTAGATGAGGATTTCTTTGAGGAGTGCATTACTTTAGAGAGAATGTTTGTGGAGAGAGGGTATCCCACAGACATGATTTTAAGGGTCAGAGATGAGGTTTTTCAAGGGAGGAAGACAAATATCCCCCAATTTTAGGCCTAGGGTCTTTTACACTGAACAACCAAACAGATCAGGTACTCATTGAACAAGGATATGGTAGGGCATTTATCACCAGCTTCAGTGGGGATGCCTACCACATTAAGAATATTCTGGAGAGAGAATGGCACAGATTTTCTGAATTTACGGACTTGGATAACTTGAAGAATACACCATTTAAGGTGATTTTAGGAAAGAACAAAGCATTAAGAATTTGCTGGAACATGCTAACAATGCCAATGTTTATTCTCACAGAATGGAAGGCACCTATAAATGTGGGGCATGCCCCCAGTGTGGTTATATTCTTCATGGGGAAGATGTATTTATTACAGTTAGGCAGAAACTCCTGGTGGGCAAGGTATACTCCAATTGTAATTCACAGGGCTTAGTATATCTGGTGACATGTGGCTCCTGTGAAGCATTTTACATGGGAAAAACTGAAAGACAATTGAAACATGGGATTTATGAACAACTAAATGATGTTAGGAATAAGAACACCAGAAATGCCCTCTTTTTGGTCCCCAGGGACATGAGAGGTGGTCCCTGAGAAACTAAACTAGAATATAGGAAGACCTTTTGGCAGGTTGTTTTGGAAGCTGACAGGCCCCCTGGATTAAACAACACTATTTCCCTAGTACCTTTGTTAAAGTTAAGATCTGCTAAACTTTAACAGCAATTTTTAACATTTCTTTCATTTTACTATTTCATCATAAATATTATGAAAAAATGATGTTTACATTTTTTTTAATGTGGGATTTATAGCATTTAAAGTTCCTGTTGTTTAGATCCATAGGTCTTATAGTGTTTTGACATTTTGTTCCTGTACATTTAACTGCCTAATTATGTTTAATTGATTAAAGATGGCACTATATAAGGGGGTTTTCATTCATGTTATTGTATCTGATGAAGTCTGAGTGTTACTTGGACAAAAACACATCTTTTATTTTGTGTGGCATTTATTTTACCTTGTTCAATTAAAAGGAGTTGATTTTATATCGTTGGTGCCCTTATCTTCTGTCCAGATATCCTGCTTACTTGTTATCTTTGCTGGGCTTACTCTTATTTTGTGTGGATAAATAGGACATGTTGTAGGGACAGGTATGTGCCTTAGAGAATACTCCTTCTCTGGAGCAGGTTTCCCATCCATGTGAAGCAGAGTTCTTCCCTGACCCCATCCAAGCATAACCTGGACCAGTGAATAGGAAATCAGAAATTCCCCTCCGTCTGTCACCTATGTCTTTAATGGACATAGGCAGTCTGCAAACACTTGATCATCCATGCCTTAGCTTGCATATACCTTTAAAATAGCCCCTGGGGTACAAAAACGTGTCAGATACATTGGAGATGCAAGGTCCCTGTGGTCATTAGTCTAGTATACACCTATGAACCTACAGTCATTTAAAGAGGAAAAACAAAGAACTTCTTCAGTCTTGCAACATATTAATCCCTTTTAAAGTACAAATGTATATTCCTGAACCAAATTGTATCAATGACACAACATAGACTGTTTTGTCCATTACACCTATAATACGAAAATGATACTGCAGCATAAGGTTGTTTAAATCTGTCATTATTCCTTGTTTTTAATGGGCATATTTAAAACAGATGCTTATTTTCTGTAGACTTAATTCCTAACTACCACAAAAGGGTATATATAATAGAACTTCAAAAAGTAACAATAAAAAACAAAAAGTGCACTTTGGAGTGTGCCTTAAAGGAGCTATATATGACTATCCATCAGTTAAACATTTTATTAACAAAACTGTAGAATGTGCTTCTATGAAACCAGATATGATTGCTCATTAGTTAAACAATTTATTATCGAAACTCACAAGATGAACAGTCATATCTGGTTCTTTTGAGGTGTTCTCTAAAATGCACTTCCATTTTTTTTTTGTTTTGTTTTGTTTTATGGTTAACTGTTGCAAGTATGCTAACTTCAAATAGAAATTACAAAATATGTCTTACATTCACAAGACAGTTTATTATTAAAATGTGTTTAACAATAACATGTAAGATGGGTTTATAATTTTCCTCCACCCCACTAATTCATAAAGTAAAATACCATCTTGTAATTCTTCTCTGGGGCCTACCTAGAGGACTAATGCTTACTTTAGCCTTTATAAAACAGTAGTTTTTTCTAACTGTACAGCATCAGCTTTTAAAATGAGCATATCAGAAATAGAGCTGATTGTTACCATAAATCCACTGATCATTTTCTTTCAGTATGAGTTTCATCAGAGGTTGCTACATCACTTTTACAGAAGATAAATGTTCTGATTATTCTGATTACGGAATGCCTCAGATTAGAAAAAGTCACTATTTCAAATAATGCTAATACATGCACAAGACAAGGTTATATCAGCCATATTTTAATTTATCATACTCATATTATTTCTACCCGTGGACAATGTGCTATTATTTTCTGATTGTTATTATTTTTGCCAAAAGTTAATCCTTAGTAGATATATATATATATATATATATATATATATATATATATATTTTTTTTTTTGTACAGAAAAAATGTTATTTCCTTCTCTTTAAAAATGTGCAGAAACACGAAGAGTACGCATATTTTTTCCGTTTGTGGCTACAATAAACGCTTTGGAATATTCAAGTGGTCATACCTCTTCGTGTTTCTGCACATTTTTGGATTTCTTATTAGTAACTTTGTGCAAGTTCCTTTTGTTGGATTTATTTCCTTCTCTTTATTTCACGGATGTCTTAGCTCCAGGCATTGCAGAATTATAGCATATATTTTAGCTTGTAATCCTCAGTACAATGTTACATATTTGACAGACTTCTGTCTCTGTAGTGTAAATAAAATTATCTCTTTCTACAAGAATATATAATTAAAGTTCAGAATATGCAATATCTTTAGCAGAAAACATTTTTCAGTCCAACTTCTCAGTTTCCCATCAGAATTACATAACATAACACAACAGCCATTGACAAAAAAGCACACCTACCCCTGCAGCTGACATCTTGTTTAACTGCATGCCCTAAAAAGTAAAACATTCTATCTCCAAAACCAAGAAGCCCTGTCTGAAGCAGAGCAGGTTGAGCTACACATTTTTTTTTCATTTATTTATTTATTTGAAATTTGCTTACTGAAAGGTCTGACTGGGCCAGAAAGTGTCCATTTCAGCTGGGGCCCAGGGAGAAAAGTTACAGTCACAATTTTTCAAAAATCGGGTACAGCTATTTTATATCACAAAGTATCATGTTATACTGCAAAACATAAAAGTATAAAATGCAATAATGAGAAAAATATAATATATAAGGGGACCAGGGAAGTAAATATTCTGGGAAGAAATAGCCAGGAAATTGTTATGGCTAGGTTTGTATAGGCCCTAGGGCCGATAGCCTAGTACCAGCCTATGAACCTATGAACCTATATGCTTCATAGTAGAGTGCAATGAAAAACAATAGCATCAGTTGGAGAAAATATTTGAGGAAAAACTTCATTAGTCATATTATTTGTTACATAGATTACTATGTGATAAGTGAGACCCGAGACAATTCTAAGGTTCCCTATTATTTAAGTGAACGTTCAATATTGCGAACTCCACTTTATTGACAGCTAAATTTTGAAAAGGCCAAATCCTGAAGACACAAAACACCGATTTTTTTCCTAGGGGAAAAAAATCACTGGGCTGTTTTCGGGACTTTGCCTTTTCCTCCACTGTGGTGCGATCTCGGAGTTGGTATATTTAAGTAGGGGACATGTGGGGGCACAGCCCCCCACTTTATTTTGTGTTTGTTTTTATTGGGGGGGTTTTGGGTTTTTTTTGCGGACCAGCGATTTTTTTTCCTAGGAAAAAAATTACTGTTCCGTTTGTTTGGGATTTGGCCTTTTCGAAATGTAGCTGTCGATATAGTGGCATTTACAATATTGGACGTTTGCTTATTTAATAGGGAAGCCAATTCTAATAAGATATTTAAATAGATATTCGAGATTAAATGATTAGAGACAGTGAGGTGAAACTGAGTGATGTCTTAGTATGAGAGAGGTGCTCATATTATGGTTATAGATAGAAAAGGATGGAGAGAAGCAGATTATAAGAAGAGTTCAGGGTAGGGTGTCTTCAGTTAGCCTAGGTGAGTAAGGAAGAGGGAGAAAGAGGTAGAGGAAAGGTCTGCAGAGGTGAAGTGGATAAGGTACGTTATTGGGAAAAACAAAAGAAAGGCGAGAGTAGGAGGCTAGAGAGGGTTGTGAAGTGTGATCTAGGTTAAAGCTGTTGAGTGAAGTATAGTGAGTAAGTTGAGCCAGCACTGGCACAGGAGCAGGTCCAAGATTTTGTAAAGTATTTTTAATTTGTGTTGTTTATTCAGATAAAGCACATCATGCCTTACATGCGGTGTACCTAGCTGCACTGCAGTATAGCAAAGGTTTAAGCACTGCCTTGCCTGAATTCATACAGTGCAGCTTTCCTAACCTTGAAGATACCTTAACAGCAGCTGGAGCTGTAATTGTAATCCTCCTACCTGAACTCATCTTTTACTCTTTCTTTAACCAGCCTTTATCATCCCTTCCCTCCTAGTAACACTAACTAATAATGTTGCACTGCATATACTGATACCCATACATAGTCTTGGTACTCTATGCTTAATATATATGGTAGCACTTTAGATATATTGTTAAACTGCTTTATTATACAATAAATGATTTCCTCATCTTATTGTATAATGCTTTTTCTTGTCTTACTGTGGAGCTTTTCTCCCCGTGCCTCCACTGAAAAAGGGCTTTTGCTCAGTGGGACTATCCCAGTCAACAAATGTCAAATAAATAAATAATAAATAAATACCCATCCTTGGACTTCAAATGGATGATGCTTTTCACTGCAAGGTTATCCCCAGGATTTAATAAAATCTGTGTAGGCATAGTGTAGAGCCTACACGGAAGGTACCGTGGCCATGTACATGGTTAACCCTCAGTAACGAGCCATGCATATCAATGAAGGCATGCTACTGAGGGAGAGCCTTGGAACACGTTACTGAATCAGTGCAGGGAGTGTGTTACTGTGTCCGAAGATGAGCAACACACCCCCTGCACTGTCAAAGTGCAGTGAATCAATGTATGGATATGTATTAATTTTTCTTTTTATGTTGGCATGGAGCAGACTAGCCCACAGCAATGGACACATGCCAGACATCTAAAAATAGAAAACAGATATATTTAATTATGAATGCAAAGGTCAGGTTTAAACATAGCTGAGTGGGTATGTGCAGTGCAGTGCAGTGTGGTGCTCACCAGTGCTTAAACTTAGGTGAGAGATAGATGTAAAAGTATAGCAGCATTCTACACATCCACTTAGCCAAATCATGAGAGTGACAGCCTTATCTGCAGTAGTTGCAGGGTTTGAGCACACAGAAGGGTTATTAAGCATTTATTTTCCAATTACAAATTATGCCAATTATTTGTAAATCCTGATGTGCTGCACTCACCTAAGTTCCACTAAGCCCTCCTAAGCCATGCCAAGCACCGCTTAAACAAGATCCATTTTAGCACCACTTGACAATGCTCAGCACAGCTTAGCTGATTTGTGCAGTGCTAAACAATGCCAAACACTTCTAAGCATTGCCAGTTTAAGCACTGCTGAGCTGAACTCAGCTGATTTGTGTGGTGCTAAGTGGTGCACAGCATTTTAAAAAATTGCCCAATGGTGTTAAAGTCCAGGAAAACAGGGTATATTAAGCACAGTAGGTGGTAATACTGCAGAATCTGTTGGAGTTCAACCTGTGGGAATACTATGGCAGGTGTTGGAGAGGGTATGCCCTTTCGGGCACAGCACTGGAGCATTGAAGAGTCCAGGTTCATCGTCAAACTCCTTGTTAAAAACCATGAAGACTGGCTCATGCAGGGTGGTTACCAGAGCTCAGAGTACAAAGCGGAGGCCTGGGACCAGCTGGCAAGAGACCTCACCAGTGCAACTGGCATCCCCCACACAGGTGACCAGTGTCATCACCACCATGATGACCTAAAAAGAAGAAAAGGGGGCTGTTTTGGACATCTGGATCCAAGAATTCTGGGTGGACAGTGTTCCACAAGTGTGTAAGTATGTTTACCTGTGTTTCACCAATATTTAACCTTGAATGTCTGCTAAACTGGTATGCATAATGGTGTGCTTCTCTCTCAACAGCTGAAGAGGTGAGAGCTCGCAATGTTGAGGCGCATGCAGGGTACCTGGCCAGGTTGCACCATGAGTGTGATGTGTACAGATGTATCTTTCAATCTATAGACATAGAAGCAAGAAAGAGTAAAGCATTAACTGCTATTAGGTACATAAACAGTGCTGATTGTATTGTAATGAATGTGGTCATAGACCTGGACTGCTAAGTGGCTACTGCCACATGTACTACAATAAGTAGGAAAGAGTAAAGCATTAACCTTGATTAATTAAATGAAATAAAGTTTCTATCACAATAACTGTGTAATTACATCTGTATTGTAACACCTGCATTACATTAACTGTTGGTCAATAAAAACTTGAAAGTATATCATTAAATTCATGAAGGCATCTCTAATAAACTGTTGTGCAATACTTGTGGAATTAGGGATGATATTTCAACCCAGTAACAATATATTGTATACACTTACAGTTTATTTAGTAATGTATAGGTTACCTAGCCTCTCTGCCATGATTTCATTTTATGCACCTATGTCCAACTGTCACTGCACTGTATTATAACACTGTAGTATAAGTAGCAGGTCATATTTTGTTTCCAGGATAGCTCTAGAACAAAGTCAGTCAGTCAGATATCATCAGTAGCTCAGTTTCTTAAATGCTGTGTATGAATTACATTTTGTTAGACACAGACCTGGGTTTGAATCCAGTTCCATGTACTAATAACTATTACCGAATTACATATGTTATGTTGACAGATATTCTGTCCACAGGGACTACTGCTAAATGGGTGAGGTAGCCCGTAGTATGTGTAAATACTTGCTTGTTCAGCTGTCACAGACTGTTGAAATCATTCTCACAAATGTGCTATTTATCCACACATTAAAGGCAACAGGTTCAGTAATAACAAACTATAATAAATTAAAAGAAATAAAAAATGAGTAATAAAATCATTCTCTCTACAGGGACACAGGTAAAAGGGTGAGCTAGCTCAGCATATGTGTAAATACTTGTTGGTACAGCTGTCACACTCTGTTACAATTATTCTCACGAATGAGCTAGTTATATCACACAATAAAGGTAACAGGTTCAATAATAACAAACTACAATAAGACAAAAGAAATAAAATGTGTAAGGAAGGCATGGCTGTATTCCTGGAGTGTCTTCTAAAGGTTGATTCAGTTAATTAGGAAGATTAGGATGGCGCAGTGGTGCAGCAGTAGCATTGTCACCTCACAGCAAGAGGTTCTCCAGTTGGATTCTCAGCTGGGTGCCTTCTGTGCAGAGTCCACATGTCCTCCCTGCTTTCATGTGGGTTTCCTCTGGGTGCTCCAGTTTCCTCCCAAGTTACAAAGACATACATCTGGAGCATTTCTCCCCAGGCCTCCGCTGAAAATTGGCTTCATTCCAAGTTGGACTTTACCAGTTAACAAATGTTAAATAAATAAAATAAAATAAACATTACTGCATGTGATGCATATGTCCCCTGCAGTCAGTGATATTAGGTACGATCCCCATGCCTGCCAAGCACGGCATGATAGTTGTGTGTTCTCTGTACTGTACACATGCATGTCTCATAAGTATCACACTGTCACGGAATGTAATTGCTGTTGTGTAATCCCTCTGTCACAGATGTATCATCAACATGATTCATATGTCAATATCAAATTACTAGTACATTAGTCCACAGTACTCCTTGGTAGTTATATAGGTCCACTTGATGGGCAAGTGTTCTTTGTAGGTGTGTACCTGCAGGTGTTACTGCTTGGTCCATAGTGTCTCATGCAGATAGCTTGAAAGGTATCCATGTGCTACAGCAGCTATAGGGCACATTTACACATAAAGAAAGGACAGATCTGTAGAGTAGATAGCATTATGGTTGTTAACTATATAGCTCATGATGGTATTAATGGACTATATTTCTCTCTCTTCCCACTGCTTATATTCACACATTTATAATTGTTATATATTGGTTATGGTTTACTATTAACATATGTTGCTCCAAAAACTGTATTTTATGCATTTGTTTTATTAATGTTATGCATTACTATGATTGCATATTAACATATCTTGTTGAATTACCTCTTCTGTTGACCTTATGATGTAACTGTTACTGGCATGCTGTTAATATACTGACTGTTCTGTTATTTATTGTTATGTTTCAAATAATATGCATTTAACTGTAATGGGGTTATATACAATGTTCTGGCATGCTATTATTACTAATAATGGTTTTGTTCATAACTCACCTATATTTATTGCTCTACCTCCATACCTACAGCACGTTTGGGTAGGCCAGTTCCTGGTGATCTGCCTACCCTACTTCAGCCAGCCATGGCACTGGGTACCAGCTCATCTGGGACCCAAGCCAGTGGTGCCAGCTCTGTTGGCCCTGCACCACCTTTGGGTGGAACTGCCTCAGGGGATGGGGTCCGTCCCCCTTGGGAGTGGGGGCAGAAGGAGGGGTTGTCACCCAGGATCAACTACCGCCCATGGTGCACAGGATTGTCCATAGGAGTTATGAACAATGCCTGTGCCAGATTGAGTGCAGACTCCACAACCTGGTGGGGCCTGCGGGTCCCGACACTCAGCCTCCAGCACAGCCACCAGCCACCTTCAGGGTAGTGAAGGAGCAGTGTTGACTGCCCATGGATGGAGATCTCAGTCAAGCTGCTGCTACCTGGTGGCACATACACCTCTGATTCCACAACCCCTACCCATCCAAGTTGTTTATCCCCTCATGTGTCACACACTGCCCCTGTATGCTGTCTTTTCTATCTGCAAATGCAACCTCTCATACCCAACTTACCTCCCCACATGTGCATACATCCCTTCCCCAACATTCCACTCTCTCCTTAAAAAAGGGCACCTGTTCCACAAAAAAAAAATAGCACCACATATATAGCTCTCCATTTCAACATGTGTCCACTGGACACAGCTAATTATTACATTACTTTATCAACACATTTATGTTGACCTCAGCCCTCTCTCTGTGGTGTGAGGCTCCAAATTCCAAATTCTGTAAAACCTGCTCAGCTGTTGCTGTGCAAGAAATGGACAATCCTACTTGCCTTTTAGTATATTTCCCCCCACTTGCCCTCATTTCACCACTTTCCTATCACCCCCTTTTTATTTTCTTGTTTTAAATTTAGCCAGGGTTTAAGCAGAGCACCGCAATGCTGTGCACCATGCAATCCAGAGTAAACCCGCTTAACACTGGTTAAAAATGCCTTAATCATCTTATGTGTTTCTCACAGTGTTAGGCATATCTGCAAAACAATCTCCCCTGCTACATCTCAAACCTAGGCCCATGCCTATTACAGCACAGTGCAGTAGCCCACTAGGCCACTCAGCTCTGAATTAAAAGCAGTGTTTCCAGCAACATATACTGATTGCCACTGACACACTGCAAGTACATATAATGGGAAAAATGGGAGTGTCCCTGGGACTGTGATGCAGACACTACATCAGTACACAGCCATATAAATAATAATGGATATACGTGAGGCCTGGGATAGCAGGTATATCTGTCAACTGTACAGACTGTTGCAGAGTGTCCACAGTTTTGCCCCCTACATTTGGCACAGTTTTACAAAAACATATCTGTCCGGTAAAATACCAGCAAGTAATTAAAGACTGAGGTTAGAAAATCATGACAGACATTTGAGTGTCATGCTTCATACCCTTCACAAAACACATGCTAATGCAAATCATGTGTCACAGACTGTATGCATGCACATATATCTTGCAAATACACCCACTGCAACACTGACTCAGTAGCTCAGTCTGTTAAATTCCTTGTATGCAATACATTTTGCCACCCACAGTCCTGGGTTTGAATCCAGTGTGTTACACTTCAATTATATTCTTGTGAATACAACAAATAATAACTGAGTCATGCAAGTTTAAACTAAACAGGTTGCTGCTACTGAATTAACTGATACTCATGTTTGCAAGTCAAAGGCCTGTAGGTAGGGACACACTGCACATATTTTTATAGCCTACCTATATGTCACCTATTACTCTCTGATTGGCACTGTTACATAACAGATGTACCTTAAGCACATACCGTGACTGGACTGTTAGGGGTACCCTTATACTGGCTCTACTGTAACAACAGAGCCGACACTGCTCCCTCAGTGGCACATACACCTTGCTGTCCTCCAAAGTTTTCACACTACCCCATATGTGTCTTAGGCTGCAGCAGCAAATGCAGCCTGAAACATATGCAGCTATATGTTATGCTACCTGCTACAGACCTACCATACCTCACAACCCCCTAGAACAAGGGCTCCAGACAACACACATACATAAAGGGGCTGGGGGCAAAGGTCGAGTGACAGGGACATCTTTCACAGTTTGGCCCTACAAACATAGTGAGCTGACAGACTAGCAGCTACTGCAGCAGTATGCATATTCTGATGGATATGACATGTGACACTCACATGTCTTTTACCCCCATTCCCCCCTTACTGACCTCAACACACAATGTTTAACACTGAACTGCCAGATAATCACATCAATTGACAATGGCTAAACATAACATGCAAAACTGTGGACATATCTCATAATTCTCAGCAGTGGACAGTATTTGTACCTACCCACTGTGATAACTGTAGTCTCCTCATCTCACTAATGTCCATCTCAAAGACTAAGAAAGGGGCCAAGGCCTACATGAAAGCCTTAAATATTGCACTGTGGTGCCATGTCATTGGCTAATGAAAGTGCAACCCAGCTGTTCTGGATGGAATTAGCAAGTCTGAGCCATGGATTGGTGCACAGGCAATTACCTGTTAAAGAGCATGACCTACTAAAGGCAAGCAACTACCTCTGGTAAACAGGTCTGTAAGTTGCTTTACTAAGACAGAGTATGATTTAGCAACCTTTTTTCTTGAGGATTTTTTCACAAAAGGATTACGTCACTCTACCAGGTATGTCATACAAATCCGCATATAATGGGATGCAGATGGGAGGATGCAAGTATGGGGAAAAGGGAGAACAACAGTAGGCCTGTAGTACATCTCTGGGAATGACATGTTGGTGATACTCTGCTGTCCAAAAGCTATAGGCATGCCTCTCAACTGTGCCTGCTGTAAATGAAATCACAGCTGTGGCTCTCTCACTCCCTCCTACAATGGTCGGCTGGTGTAAAAAAGCTAGTGGATTGTGAGTTAGGCATATTGACAGTAAGTAAAGATCAACACAGCTGTCATATCACATGATGTACTGTCATTCAGCACCTCTCAGTCTGTGAATGTGACACAAGAATAGCTCACACATTGTAAAGGTGTCCCTGATGTACACTGGCTATATCACTGTTTTGTTGACATTAGTATCTCATCACTTGAGAGCTATGGCTAGCATACCTGGAAACCCCATTCTGCAGGAATTCAGGTCATAGCCATTATTTGTGGGGGGACACAGGCCCAACCTCAGTGACAGTGTACATATTAGTCATACAAATTAAGTGTATGAATAGAGTAACAGATATTACTGTTGCATACATTTTTCCTGAGGGTTCTGGCATGTGACAGCCAGATTCTCCATATTCTGACAACAACCATCAATTATCGGCCAATCGTTTGCCAGACATACACATGTTTGTGCAAACAGGACAACATATATCAAGCTCCCATACACATTCCGGAAACATCTTTGCACTGGAGAGGTATGATGCCTACAGGGAAGCTATACTACAGCAGGTTTGCATTGCTGTCTGTCATTGTGGCATACTTGTGTTGCTGGACTGTCCCCATATACTTGTAATAACACACACCCATTTGTCTGACAGTGGCTGTATGACATAGTAGTAGGACTCACAACAGTAGAAGGCATTGATGGGTGTGGAGACATACAACAGACTTTGTCACAGCACACAGGGACATAACTGGTGTTGCTACTATGTTGGTGATAGCCACATACATAGTGTGTCTAAACATGAAACTGCACTCATTGCAAGCATTCATAACCCTGGAAAATGTGGACATCTGTGCAGTCACAGAAACCTGGTTCAAAGCTGTGGAGAGCACCTCAGTCTTACATGGTTACCCATCCTATCATATATACAGACCCCAAACTGTGGGTAGTAAAGCCAAAGGAGGTGGAGTTTCAATATATATTAAAGACATGCACACCTCCAGACTGGTCAAACAGTATGATGCACAGGAGACACTCCAGGTACAGTTAACTACTGACAAGACCCCTATACAAATCATAGCTAGCTACTGGCCCCCAAATCTGACCCAAGATGCTGAAACTGCCTATCTGTACCGCTTCGAATCTATCAAGATGCAACCCTTTACCCTGATTCTGGGTGGTTTTAACTACCCAAATATAGACTGGAAGAACTACTCTTGCTAGAACACAAATGCCCAGAGTTTCCTCGATTTTGTCAATGCAAATGCTTTGGAACAGCTAGTCAATACCCCCACAAGAGGTGATAATATCTTGAACTTGGTATTAACCAACATGAGAAACCACTGCAGCATCCCTGCAGTATCATCCTCCCTTCCACCCTTTTAAGATCTGACCATAAAGTGGTCACATTCAAAGTCCTCATCTCCCCTGACACCCCTCTAGATAGGATCAATCAAAAAAACTTCTCCAAAGCTGATTACAGCCTCCTGAGGGATGGTATAAGCAGCTTCATAGCCCCCTCCCCCTCTCTAGGAACTGGCACCAGTATCCAAAACTATACCAAATTACTATACATTTATATAGATGCATGGAATCAGGAATACCTGACAGGCTAAATTATCCTCCACAAGGAAGAGTAAACCTGTCTAGTGGACATCTGCAATAAATAAACTCTATAACAAAAGAAAAAAAATTGCTGTCCATGACCAAGAAGGAGCAGGTGCCTAACTGGAAGCAATCTCTCATTAGCCTAAACAAGCAAATAAGAGCACTAGTGAAATCCTCCAAAGCAAATTTTGAGTCCAAATTGGCCACATCTACTATAGACAATCATAAGACCTTCGTCACATATGTCCATACTCTCAAAGGTAGCACCCAGATCTTTTCAGAGCAGGTGGTCAAGAACACCAGATATACAAATGCCGTAGATATAGCAAACACTGGCTGACAGATTCAGTGAAAATGTCACCCCTCCCCCTCCCCATCAGTAAGTCAGGACATTCCCAGTACCTGCCCCCTTCCCCTTATATCTACGGATCAGTCATCACTGCTCTCTCAAAGGCAAAAAATACAGCCTCCATGGAACCTGATAACATAGGCTGGATCCTCATAAACCCAGACAGTTACTTGCAGCACCATTAGATACCCTATTCAACCAAAGCCTGAGTACCAGTTTTGTCCCAGCTGAGTGGAGTACAGCCACTATCATCACCTTACACAAAGGTAGTGCATCCACTGATCTGAAAAATTATAGACCCATCAGCCTAACTAAAAAAAAAAAAAAAAAAACAACAAGAGCAAGTTCCACCAGGATTTATTGTACACAAGAAAATCTCTCTCTCTGACGTCTCGGCCAAAGCCTTCAAGGAGAATGAAACACTTACATAAAAAAGCAATTTATATACACAAGCATAATAAAATGATTAAACAATTAATCAATTTAAACAACAATTCAACAAGCTAATACTCTCCAATTGAGCTCTTCATTTAGCCCAAAAGGAAACATGGTTTTAAATTTTAAAATATATACAGCTTCTTTCTGCACTAACACAGTTTTAACATCAGTATTACTAAACATAGAGACACAAACTTGTTCTAAAACAGTTCCTTTCAAACCATCATTACATTTATTATGTGCTTCTAAAAAATGTGCTGCAACTGGGCTGTCTTCTTTACCATTTTTGATGTCTCTTAAATGCTCTAAAAATCTTATTTTAAAAGCCCTCTTTGTTTCACCAATGTAAAACTTATTACAGGGGCATTGTAGAGCATAAATGACACCCACAGAATTACAACTAAATACACCCCGACTATCAAATTTAACCTTGTTAATAAAGTTAAAATTGGATACAATGTGTTTACAAACCTTACATTTCCCACAGGGAAAAGTCCCAACTTTAACAGGTTCCCTATACATTCTTAACAAGGGCATCATAATCTTAGATTTTACAAGAAATTTTTTTATATTCTTACCCTTACGGTAGGAAAACTTCATATTTACATCAAGCCATTGTTGAACATTCCTAAGAGAACTAAAATAAAGCCAAAATTGGCTAACAATGTCAAGAAACTGTTTAGTAAAGCATCCATAAGTAGTTACAAAATAAATATTTTCCTTAGTTAAGCTTGTATTATCCTGTTGTATCCTGCTACAAGTCCTCTGATAAATAGATATTTCATGTCTAGGTTTAACCCCTGTCCACAACCTTGTAAAACTTTTTTCCAAAATATTCTTGCCATAACCTCGGGTAGAAAAGGATTCCACCAAAAGGCACATTTCTTTTTGGAAAATATCAGATCTGTTACATAACCTAGAAATACGTAGCATTTCACCATACGGTAAAGCCTCAATTACATGGAAGGGGTGCCCACTATTGCCATGTAAATACTGACATGTCCCTTCAAATTTTTTATTGGGCGAAGTTATAATATTCTCCCCATCTGAAATGTCTAATACTACATCCAAAAAGGGAATAATATGTCCAATGTTTAGGCCATCAAATTTGATATGATATTTGTTAACATTAATTTTATTAAAAAATTCAATAATTTCATCTCTATCACCGTCCACCAAAAATATTAAATCATCAACGTACCTAAAATAATGAATGACATGTTCTTGAAAAAATCTTTGTTTATAAATCACATTTACTTCAAAGAAACCCATAAAAAGATTAGCATACATGGGGGCAAATGAAGCCCCCATTGCTGTACCTTGTAACTGATGATATAAAACATTATTAAACTAAAAAAAATTATGTGTTAAACAAAAATAAACCATTTCCATCACATATTCTGAAGCAGGTGAATTTCCCAAGAAGAACCTTAAAGCTTCCAAACCAAATTCATGTCTAATGCTTGTATACAAACTTTTTACATCAATACTGACCCATATCATATCACGACTTATCTTAACATTTTTTACCTTGTTCAAAAAATCAAAGACATCACTTATATAAGAAGGCAATTTAGTAACATGAGGGGACAAAAAATGATGCAAAAAGACACCTAGGTTATGTAGAAAATACTCTGACCCCGATACTATAGGCCTACCGGGAGGTTTTTGCAAATTCTTATGAATTTTAGGCAGGCAGTAAAATAAAGCCATTTTACAGCCTTTTACCTGAAACTTTTTTCTAACATCTGACTGACAAAAATAGCCTAATCTTAGTCCCTTATTAATCAACTCCATATATTCATTAATAGCTGTAAAAAAAACTTCAGGTTCCACAGCCTTATATGTGTTAATATCACAAAGATGTTTCATACACATATCCAAATAATCAGGAAAACTCATGACCACCAGTTTATTGCCCTTGTCAGAGGGCTTGAAAACAATGTCATCCATCTTACTCAAAGTTAATAAGGCCTTCCATTCTTGAATAGACATATTATAGACTATATTAGACCTATTGTTCATAAAATCTTTATATGCTAACTCAGAAAAATAATTCACCAGACTAACAAACTGACATACCTCCCCATTAAGAATTTCAGGCATGAAAGTACTATGAGAAGGAACATTAGAAGTATCAAACATAAAATATGCATTATTTTCATTTTCAGAAGCACATGAATAAAAACTATCTGTAGAACTTTCTAAACTCTCATCATCCATTTCTAATACAGAAGAAATGTTCTTGCTAAAAAAATGTTTCAAATGCAGTTTCCTAGAAAAAGAAAACATATCACTTTGAATGTCGTGCAAACGAGTAACCACCATAGGGACAAATTTAAGTCCCTTGTTTAGCACACACATTTCAGTATCACTAAAAATATAACTCGATAAATTAACTACATATTCAGTTGCATTGAACATTACATTAGTATAGGGAACAAAACAAGAATTACCGCCTTCCCCGTTTAAACCCCCCTTGTCCAAAACGCTGCCCACCTGGGTTTGCAGACTGTTCCAATTGTTCATTCCAATCTTCTTCATGCGAAGTGTAACCTCCTTCTGAAGCCGAGGAATTGAACGCTTGATTCCCAGCATCATCTGGGTAAAACCTAACCTGTTTACGACGTTTAGAGCGTTCAGTCCTGGATATGAAAGCCTTATTAGATTCATAGTCACGAATGTCCCGCAAAAGTTTCCCCTTCTTTCTGTTTACCAGAGTTACTTCATACTCCTTCAATTTACCGTTGGTTTGCTTAAGAAAATCATCAAATACGGACAGCGGAACCACATTTGTCAAATCAGTACAGAGTTTTTTAATACCAGAACACAGTTCCTTATGTTTTATCTGATCGCGTTCTATAAGTATCTGGAGCCATTCACTCACACATTTGTGGGCAGCATGTACCCACCTTTTGTGGAAAGAAATGTCTGTATCCACACTTAAATCAAATGGACTAGAAGGATCCTTAAATACTCTCAGACCCCTAGGAGTAGTGTCAGTCTCCACATATTTTTGTAGCCCACAGATATTGTAATGCACTGAAGTTTCCTTCCACATCAATTTCTCCAGTTCATCAAATAATGTTTTATGTTCTGTATTAACTGTTAACGAAATTTTTCTACCCACACCAGAAAAAGGATTAGTGGGTCTCGAACGTCTGTCCTCCTCCCATTTTTCCCAAATACTGGTGGCTTCATTTAACACTCTTTGTGGAGCTTGTCTCTCACCTCTGTCCGGTTGATTGGAAGCAGTAGAAGAATTCACCAGGAAATTATCCAGGGACATTTGACTTCCCTCCATATTATCTCTAAAAATCCGAGGTAGATGGAACTGTGGATCAGTAGGCATAAAGCTGGAACAACAGGAACCAAACCAAATAGCAAAAAAACAACAAGAGCAAGTTCCACCAGGATTTATTGTACACAAGAAAATCTCTCTCTCTGACGTCTCGGCCAAAGCCTTCAAAAAGAATGAAACACTTACATAAAAAAGCAATTTATATACACAAGCATAATAAAATGATTAAACAATTAATCAATTTAAACAATCATAATAAAATGATTAAACAATTAATCAATTTAAACAACAATTCAACAAGCTAATACTCTCCAATTGAGCTCTTCATTTAGCCCAAAAGGAAACATGGTTTTAAATTTTAAAATATATACAGCTTCTTTCTGCACTAACACAGTTTTAACATCAGTATTACTAAACATAGAGACACAAACTTGTTCTAAAACAGTTCCTTTCAAACCATCATTACATTTATTATGTGCTTCTAAAAAATGTGCTGCAACTGGGCTGTCTTCTTTACCATTTTTGATGTCCCTTAAATGCTCTAAAAATCTTATTTTAAAAGCCCTCTTTGTTTCACCAATGTAAAACTTATTACAGGGGCATTGTAGAGCATAACTGACACCCACAGAATTACAACTAAATACACCCCGACTATCAAATTTAACCTTGTTAATAAAGTTAAAATTGAATACAATGTGTTTACAAACCTTACATTTCCCACAGGGAAAAGTCCCAACTTTAACAGGTTCCCTATACATTCTTAACAAGGGCATCATAATCTTAGATTTTACAAGAAAATTTTTTATATTCTTACCCTTACGGTAGGAAAACTTCATATTTACATCAAGCCATTGTTGAACATTCCTAAGAGAACTAAAATAAAGCCAAAATTGGCTAACAATGTCAAGAAACTGTTTAGTAAAGCATCCATAAGTAGTTACAAAATAAATATTTTCCTTAGTTAAGCTTGTATTATCCTGTTGTATCCTGCTACAAGTCCCCTGATAAATAGATTTTTCATGTCTAGGTTTAACCCCTGTCCACAATTGCTTTTTTATGTAAGTGTTTCATTCTCCTTGAAGGCTTTGGCCGAGACGTCAGAGAGAGAGATTTTCTTGTGTACAATAAATCCTGGTGGAACTTGCTCTTGTTGTTTTTTTGCTATTTGGTTTGGTTCCTGTTGTTCCAGCACCATCAGCCTAACTAGCCTGATCTGCAAGGCCATAGAATGGATTATCATGGACCTCATTAACAAGGACATTGACAACCTCCAAACACTCGATCCCACACAGTTTGGCTTTGTCAAGGGGAGGTCATGACTGTTAAATTTGGCTGACTTTTTTGAGACAGTCACCAAAGCCATAGATGAGAGGAAGACAGTGCACACCACCTACCTTGACCTGGCCAAAGCCTTCGACACTATTCACCAGTCAGGCATAATAGATAAACTCTCTCAACTAGGCATCAGTCTATATGTTACCAGATGGGTAGCCAACTGACTCACTGATAGATCCCACCTAGTCAAAATAAGGGAAGCCAACTCAAGCAATAGATCCATATCAAGTGGCATACCCCGGGGTTCAGTCTTGGGGCCTCTGTTATTTGGGATATACTTTTCTGAGGTACAGGCCAAAACTAGTGGGCTATGGCTGACCAAGTTTGCAGATGACTGCAAGTTGGGAGTTGTCATTAATTCCCCTAGTGATGTGGACATTCTCCATGAGGGTCTCACCCAAACAAATGACTGGTGCCAGAAACATCGCCTCAAGCTAAATACAAAAAAATGCATCATCATCCCATTTGGGGAAGGAGATGTCCCCACAAATTATCACATTAATAACAATAGGTTCATAGGTAGGTACTAGGCTATCTGCCCGAGGGCATTTATAAGCCTAGCCAGAGTGTGCCAGCTTTCGCTGCCCCATTGATTAATTAACTGAGCCTCTGTCAAGCAGAGCCAATGAAGTGATCCCAGGGATGTATTTTCTGTTACCAATCCACTCATCGAGGCTTCTCTTGAAGACCGTTAGTGAGGGGCTCTACCTAATGTAGTTAGGAATTTTATTCCAAAGCATGGAGAGTCTCTGTGACAGGAATCTATCCCTCCAGCATGTTCTATTTATTGTTGTGGTGAGGTTTAGTCACTAGAGTGCGTGGCTAGCAGTGACTTGGATTTCTTTAGGTGGAGCATGTCCATCAATTGGACATGGCTTTGTAAGTCAGGCAGAGATCACCTCTGAGTAAACGATATGCCACTGAGTACAGCCAGAGTTTTTTTCAGTCGGGCTGCATAGGACATATGATTGAGGCCAGCAATCCTCTTGGTGAGGTGCTTTTGTGGTGTTTCCAGCTGTTGGAAGTGTCTTGTGAGGTACAATCCAAATGGGGCATTGTAGTCTATGATGGGTCTGATGAGTGATGAGTAGAGGGGCACTATAACCTGCAGTCAGTCATGAGGGATTTGGGCACCCAGACTGATAGCAGCCTGAGTTTTGACCACCATGTTGCTTCCATTGTATGGAAATCTTTCTACATGGCTCACCTCATACGTAAGGGTATCTCATCCAGGGGCAAGGAGGTCATAACATCCCTATATTCTTCCCTTATAAGATCCTTTATTGAGTACAATGCCCCATTCGGCATGTACATCACAAAGCACATGCAGCAGCTGGAGAGACCACAGAGGTTCCTCACCAGGAGAATCCAGGGCCTCAAAATCTACCATAATCAGATAATCTAAAAGCCCTGTCCCTCTACTCTGTTTCATACAGACTCCTCAGAGGTGACCTCTCTCTAGCATACAAGGTGATCTCAGACCCCACCTTGATGGGACTACTGCATATCTGAAAGTCAAGCTCCACTCAAGTAACCTGCACATGCGGCCTCAACCTGGTCTGTTTCATCAATAGGATTTGCTGGTGGAACAGATTTTTGTCTCAGAGACTCCCCCATCTATGGAATAGACTCCATCTCCACGTCAAACAAAGTACCTCTTTACCCCTTTTTAAGCACAATCTGGATAACTGGATGGGAAATAGAAAATGCATCCCTTGGGATTCCACCTATGTCCCTGCTGGACAGGGGCATCAGGTGCTGATTTGTCTATGCATGGGCTAAACTGTTGGCTAGGCTTATAAGGGCCTCAGGGCCAATAGCCTAGTAAGTTCCTATGATCCTATGATCCTATGATAGACTGTGGCTTATGATGAGGGAGGTAGCAGTGACTAGTGCAGGCCATTTTGGTTGTGGAGGGTCTGTACATAGTGGATATTCATGTATCTCGTCCTGTGATGTGCTCCCCTCTTCATCTTCTTCAGAACGGATGTATCGAAGGAGGCACCCACCATTGTCATACACTGAAAACAATGCTATCCTGGATGGCCTCAGACTGCATCATAACATTCTGCTGTCCAGGAGTTGCCAGCATCGTGAACAACATGCAGCACTGTGGACTGACCTTGTCAAAGCAGTCAACCAAATAGGGCTACAGGACAGAACCTACTAGCAGGTCCAACAGAGGGCAACAGAAATGGTTGCTGCTGCATGCCAAAGGCCTGCTGCTGTGGCCAGGGACCATGCTGCCACCTGTGGAGGGCCTGCATCAGAATGACCACTCTCAGCTACAGAGGAATTCCTGGCAAACCTGGGTTCATCCACTGGCTCCCAACCATCCATCACCCCATACATTGTGGAGGTGGATGCCACAGCATCCACATCAGAGGTGCATCCAGGTAGGCTTCCTGTGTTGTTCATCATTGTAATACTGTATCAGCCATTGTGGCAGCCTGTGCATACCAATACATGGGTGTCACTTCTATCTGCTTTTGGGGGTTGGTTTTAATGCACAGTTGCGCACACATGCTCAGAATGTCAGCAATGTAGGCAGTATCATGTTAGCTACTGTACATGTTGAAATATGCACATATTATGCTGTGGTGGTGCTGCGGTAGCATTGTCGCCTAACAGTAAGACGTTGCCCTGTTCGATTCTCAACTAAAGCGTCTTCTGTGTGGAGACATGTGTGAATGGGCGTACCTTCGTTGAAGGTTGTGCATCAGGGCTGGCAACTCGGCACGTAAAAATCTACTGCCAATCATTAGCGGACCGGAGTTCCACTATGGTGACCCCTAACCGGGAAAAGCCAAAAGGCACAACAACAACAACAACAATGCTGTAACAATGCCACATTTGGTATTGCTGACGATACCTCTCTCTCACATTTCCATAGGTATGTCAGGTGCAGCCAGAGTCCAAGGTCCTGTACCTGGTAAGTGTGATATGGATCATATATACCCTAAGAATGTTAAGGGTTGCTATTTTGACCTAGACACAACTGTTATGCTTAGCCAGAGTACAATACTTGTATGTTCCATTTTGTAGAGGTTAACTGATGTGCATTGAATGGGTAATCACAGTTGTGTATTTGCAGGACCAT
Source organism: Protopterus annectens (assembly GCF_019279795.1). NCBI lineage: Eukaryota > Metazoa > Chordata > Ceratodontiformes > Protopteridae > Protopterus > Protopterus annectens. The sequence continues at coordinate 650,438,912 of NC_056727.1, forward strand.
TAACACATTTGCACTTATTGTTGAGAAGGTCTATGTAGTCTGCAGGAGGCAATCACTCATGGATGTCTTGTCACACACAATATGGAGATGGCACATACCTGAGGGAGTGATACTAAAACTGGCATGGTATACTCAAGATGGGTGCACTGTATTTTAGGTGTAGGTCTATCAGATATACTGACATATTTCTTATCACACAGGTATATAGTACTGGCAATATTAACCAGACATAGCTGTAGTGCATGTTATAAGGGCCTGTCTTGTCTGTGTATGTTGCAGTCTGTGTGTTGCGCATGAGATCAGAAATAAGGTATGGTATGTGTAATGCAGTTGTGCCTCCTCAGCTGTGTGTGCGTGTGTGTGTGTGTGTGTGTGTGTGTGTGTGTGTGTGTGTGTGCATGTGTGTGCATGAGTGCGCGCACGCGTGTGTGTGTGTGTGTGTGTGTGTGTGTGTGTGTGTGTGTGTGTGTGTGTGTGTGTGTGTGTGGATTACAATGCATAATAGTACAGGTAGTAATGTACTTATTTTGTCTTCCTCCACACAGGTGAACATGGGGGTTGGAGTCTGTCACATTCGCAACCTGATATCAGTGTCTTATCAGAATCTCATGATGATGATGCTGGCCATACTGATGCACAGTTGGGATTTTTGGGGGCTGAATCTGTCCCAAGAGTTGACATACCACTTCCTCCCCCTTTGTCCCCGCACACAGTCAGTATGCCCACACATACCCAGTCCACTGAGGCCACAGATATCGGACAGCCAGACTGTGGTGACAAAGAACAGAGTGTGGCAACTATGGCATTAATGAGTGTAGACACTGGCCATAGCCAGAGTTCTAGCGAGGTCTCACACAGGCAGATTGACAGGGGTTGTAAAAGGAGGACTGCTGTCCATCCACCACCCTGTCACAGGTGTCACATCACGGGTCCCGCAATGCATGTTTTGGTCCATCATGGAGGCAGAGGCATGTTCCGAATGCAACACCAGATGGATGCTCAGGATTATGGATGCAGCACAGTCTGACATCCTTGACTCCCTCCACCACATTGGTGACACCATGGATCATTTCACTGACGTAGTGGACAGATGGTGAGGTGAGACATCGTCAGTCCTTGACCGCACAGTGTCTGTGCTGGAACATCTGGTTGGAGTTGGGCATCAGACAGGTTGACATAGGTCAGTAACACAATCTGCTAGGAGTCCATGTGGCCTTGCACACTCACTGTTCCATATTGGCAGTACCTCCAGTACTACAGAAGGGAGTGTGCTGTCCACAACACAATGTGGCAGGCCATGGGCACGTGGTCCTTGGCAGTCCCATGGGAGATAGGGGCCCAGCAGACACCAGTCACCATCAGCTACTAGCACCGCATCTTACCTTGGGCATAGTGGTGCCAGTGCCACTCCTAGCAGAGCCAATTCCTGTGTTCATGGCTGGAGACAGTGAACTGTCAACTCTGCCATGTACAGTCCACAGCTGTCCAACATACACACATGTAGGGATAGCACTCAGCTTGACTGTGTACATGCACACACTCAAACATCACTGTCAAATGAAGGTCACCAACAGACACACACGGCACCTCTCCATGTCCCAGCTACCAGAGCCCCTTCCTGACTCACACACATCAAACTTTGTGTATCTTTGTTGCATGATGTTAGATTGGCAGTAGTGTTGCAGAATGACAGGTGTCTCCCAGAACTGTGTATGTTTCTGTTCCAGGTGTCTGAGTGTCTAAGTTATGGAGACTTGGTGGCAATACAGCAGCACAGGATGGCATGGCAGCACAGTAGACATATGACATCAGCAAGGTACGGCTGTAGACATGTGTGGTTACCTAGGTGAATATCTGTAGAACAGTGTGTCAGGGACAATGGGGGCAGTCAGTGTGATCATGTATGCATACCCTGTGACAAGGCCTGCTACCACTGACACATGTCACCTGGGTGTTCTGTACATACAGTGTAGGTGGTGGCAGATAGCATGTATGCCTAGGTAGATTTGGGCTATTTAGGTCCCACAGCTAGTGACAGGGCAGTAAAATGCATGAAAATTGCACACCCATATGTGTATGTTGCATGGGAATATATTTGTACAATCACACACACAGGGTTGCCTTTATTGAGATTAGAACCCCTACCCATCTATTAGTATTTAATACAGCTCTATGTACTTATTGCATGAGTCATGGAGCTTATCAGTTGCGAGATTGTCACCAGTGCTGTTAAGGTGGATGACATCAGCAGGCCTTGTAAAGGAGGCCAATGGGGAGGCCTGCGGGTATTCACAGGGTCTTAAAATGTACAGCCATTGTACAGAGATAGGTGAGACACGCATGTGTATACTGTTGCAAGGGGATATATTTAATCACACACACACACACACACACACACACACGCACACACACACACACACACACACACATACACAGTTGCAACACCATTGCACAGAGATAGGCAGGTCAGGCATGTGTAAACTGCTGCAAGGGGATATATTTACACCTATTCACACACACACACACACACACACACACACACACACACACACACACACACACACACACACAGTTGCCTGTTGCAAGATTAGAACCCCTACATACCTGTTAGTATATTCCAGCACCATGTACTTATTGCCCATGGCACAGGAGCTTATCTTTTTGAGATTGTCAGCCAGTGCTGCTAAAGTGGATGGCATCAGTAGGCCTTGCAAAGGAGGCCAATGTTGAGGAGGATGCTAGTCACAGGGCCATAAAATGATTGACCATTGCATAGACATAGGCCAGATGGGCATGCTTGTACTGTTATAAGGGAAATGTTTACACACAAGGTTGCTGATGTGAGATTAGAACCCCTAAATACCTATGATGACACACTATAGCTCGCAGTACTTATTGAAATACTTACAGTAGATGTGTATGCATTTCTGATGGGTGTCATCATCCATGGTTCCAGTGCATTGCCAGCATCCCCAGTAGATGACCGTACAGGATGTGCCCCCTGCAAACATCTGGTACAGCTGTATGGGAGCCATGATAACTGCCAGGGCTGCTAGCACACACATTCATGATAATCCCTTGGTCATTGCACATGACCTGTCAGTTGATGGAGTGATACCACTTGTGGTTGACACAGACTTTAACCTCCTCACTAAGTAGTGCTTTGATGTGTACATGACTGCAGTCTATGGCACCCAGTACCTCAGGGTAGTGTGCTACACGGTAGAAGAGATGCATACTGCTGACTCTCTCCTCAGGGGTGCGTGGTAAACAAATGTGTTCACTGGCATGTGTTTGCATGGCAGCCAGGAACTGGTGGAGTACCTTGGATGCGGATGCCCATGAGACCCCCATCATGTCCCCAGTTGGTCTTTGAAAAGTACCTGTAGCTAGTATTCTAAGGACTACACATACCTTTGTTTCTACTGGGATGGGTTCCTCTCTGTTGGATCTGGGTCTGAGTTGATGGTGGCAGAGCTCAGTGAGTTTTTGTTCTATGTCCCTGTCCACCCTGTAGTGCTCTACAATCTCCACCTCATGTAGCTCCTGAAAGGTTACCTTGGGCCTGAACACTCTTCTCCTTCTCAGTCTAGGCATGTTGTCAGCAGCAGCATCAGCAATGACCTCAGCCTCTAGCACATACAGAAGTAGCAGAGCAGCAGCAGCCCCTAGTATTCTGTCAGTTAACATTTCCAAGTCTGTGCTCCAATGGTGCAGAGTATGGGGGAGAAATCAGATTATAGGGTGTATGCATAATTTATAGTGGTCTGCTGCAGATGTAGCCTGTGTGATTGGCTAACTATGATGTATTCCACCTGCTAGGTACATCATTGGGGGTTTGAATGGCCCAGTGTAAGTGGAACAGGGGTTATCAGGAATTTATACATGATTGGCTTTTACAGGCTAATTCCTTTTTTTTAACTGCCTTCCCTGCTAAGCACAGCAGTGCAGCATGCAAACACTCTCAAACCAGCTACAACAAGTGCCCAGAAGCTAAACAAAGCTTAGCAGCACTGAACACACACCCCTACTTAGCTGAGAAGTGCATCACCCAAACAGGTGCTGCAGAGCTCCAATCCGCTTAAACATATAGTGACACACCCCCTTTTGATGTCAGCTAGCTCTTTTGTGGACACCAACATGGTTCTGGGGCTACACAGATTTTATCTGTGGACACAGTAGCCCATTTTTGCTATCAGTAACCCCAGCTTATTTGCATACAGATCTGTGCACACAACCTGGATAATACACTATTCCAGGGCCTGCCTCCTTAGCAACCATAGAAATCTACCATTGTACACACTCCATGCAGGACCCTATAATGCATTATTCTCACATATTTCTTAATTTTTGTTTTTTAAACGTTTAAATTTTTTTTTTTGCATAATGACATGTTTGCGCACTACTGAGAGCCACACAAACATAATATGGGTATTAAAAAAACTTATATTAAATTATTTTGCATTACATTTTGGATACACAGGGCATAGTTTTGCACATATCATTGCCTACTATGCAATTTCTGACCTTATAAATGGGCTTTTTACAACCCCTGTTCAATTTTTATGTTCTTTCACTTAAAAATTTTCTGTGTACACTTCAGAAACCAACACGGGGTCTGCTTGCTGGATCACTCCAGTAGCCTCATTTGCATGTAATTCACCTGCTTATGAGGTGATTTGCATGCCACGGAAATTCCGTGCCCGCATGCTCGTTCACACCACTCTGCTCTGTTTACTGGATCATGCGGCTGCTTACTTCTGTGTAAGCTCTGTGCCACTATGCCTTCATGGAAAATCACTCCATGTAAGCTTTATTGAATTCTCCCCTTTTATTGAATTCTCCCCTATGAATTGTTGCTCTGTTTGCCATGTCTTAATGGAGAAAAAAATACTTTTCAGACACCGTTGTCAGTCAATCTGTCTGTCAGTTATCTTCCTACAGTAATGATTCCCTGTGAGGTCAGTAACCCATCAAGACTGGGAGAACATTTGTGTAGTACAAAGTATCTTTTTCTGAGCTGAGGATTTTCCTAAGATACTGTGCAGATGGAATGACTGGGTAGGATGACAATTCATACTATTAAAAGCTTAAAGATTACATGCATTGCAAATTCTTACCGATCTGAACCATTTCATCAAAGACCTTTTGGATAAAACCCTGACCTGCTGGTGCATTTAAAAAAACACCAAGAAATTTCCAGCCTATAAAAAGTTATCTTTCATAAAAATGTGTGTTTTTCTTTTACTTGGCTTACACCTGATGTGACATACATCATCACAACTATCACAATGCTGATGTGAGGTTATGGACGCAGGTGTTTTGACATCTGGTAATTCCCCTATACTTGCAAATACCTGTGGAAAAAAAACAAACCCAAAGTCAACTGACAACCCATCACCACACACCCCAACCCACCAGGCAACAGTAATACTTAATGAATAAAGCTGTGTTCCATCAGTATTACTGTTAGTTGAGAGCCAATACTTTTGCTGTATTCATGGTGTGTGTATGTCTGCAGGTGTGCATGCACACTTATTTACCACATGCATTGCCTTTGATCTAGCAGAAAAGAAAATTTGCTAGCATTTTAAAACAATAATGTAAAATAATTTATTGCAGCCCAAACATACACACACTTGTACTACAGTTTACAGAAGTCAAGACAATGAGAGCTTCCACTGCTGTCTTGATGTCAGTGATTAACTCCCATCTCAGTCGCACATGAGGCAGGGTGAGAGGACTGGTTGAGAAGCTGTTTTTTTTTCCTTTTATAGTCCTTTCTTCACATAAAATCATTATTTTATGTGAAAATTGGAACAGGACAGCCTCTTGCCAGTAGCGATTTTCCTGAATAAAGTAGAGCAGAATGCAGACACTGCATTTTGTTTTGCTGCACTGCACATGACCTTTAAGCATTTAGGATACTTACAGTGGCAGGGAATGAGCCAGTAATAGTACATTAAAACTGCCCATATATATTATGAATGTATTATGTGGGCCTTCCCAGTCCTCTACTTGTGGTGCTTTAGGACTATTTTGGATTTTTTTTGTTTAACATTTGCACTGTTTCCTGCCTTTTGTTCTTGTTTTATTACAGCTTATTTTACTTTAAATTTCTGTTTTTCTTTGCTTTTTTTTCCTTGGAGGTTTAACACATTCATGGTTAGGGCCAATCAGCAAAGACTGGTTTTGCAGTTTTTCACTGTCATAGGTTTCATAGGTTCATAGGAGGTTACTATGCCAGAGGCCCTATAGCCTTTACAAGCCTAGCCATGTTAATCCCAAGTATCCCCATTTGTTCACAGCAGGTCTCTGATCAACACCAGCTCCGCTTGTCCATGATGGACATGGATGCCACCCCAGGGGTGAATTTGTGATCTGCCATCCAATTATCTAGGATGTGTTTGAATAGGGTCATTGAGGAGCTCTGTTTTGCATGAAAAGAAAGTCTATTCCAGAGAAGCGTCTGTCTCTCATGTTCTACTGTCACAAGCCAGATTGAGATCCCTACAGCAAGTAACTCTTGTGCCATTTGACTATGGATTTGTAGCATTTCCATTAGGGTAGTGTTGGAGTCTAGATTTCCCTATAGGCCAGGCACAAGTCACCTCTTAGCAGACTATAAGATACAGCGTTAAGTGACAGGGCTTTAACCTATCCATGTAGGTAATGGTTTGGAGTCCCTGTATTTTCTTAGTGGGAAACCTCTGAGGTCTCTCCAGCTGCTGCAGGTGTCTGGTGAGTTACATACAAAAGGGTGCATTATATACTATAAGTGGTCTGATGAGGGTTGAGTACATTGGAGTTATAACATTTCTTGACATGGATGCTATCCCCTTGCTTATATGGTGCACTATGTAGAAGGCCTTCCTTACCACTGTGGAAACTTGGTGGTCAAAGTTCAAATTGCTAACAAACTGTGTTCCCAAGTGTCACACCGCTGGGTTGGAACTCAGAAGGGGTGCTGTCAATATTTTAATTTGTAAGGAATTCTTTTCTGCCAAAAGGAATAATAATGCTTTTTTTGCACTTAGTTTTAGACCACGGCTTTGACACCAGTCATTTATTTGTGTTAGCCCTTCTTTTAATATGTTGACATCATTGGGGGACTCAATGATTGCTTCCAGTTTGCAATCATCAGCGAAACTGGTGAGCCAAAGGCCATTTACTTTGACCTGGATTTTTGAGAGATAGATGCCAAACAATAAGGGGCCCAGCACAGTTCCCTGTGGTACTCCACTGGTGACTGGTCTACTGATGGAGGTGGAGTCACTAAATTTGACAGATTGTGTTCTGTTGGTAAACCAACTGTCTACCTGTCTAGTAATGTAAAGGTTAATGCTTATCTGGGAGAATTTTTCAATGATGCCAGAGTGGGAAATTGTGTTGAAAGCCTTGGCAAGGTCGAGATAGGAAGTGTGCACTGACTGACCTTCATCCATGACTTTGGTACCATTCTCAAAGAAGTCCACTGGGTTTAATAAGCATGATCTACCCATAACAAAGCCAAACTGGGTTGGGTTCAGTGTTTGGAGATCATCTATGTCCTTGTTGATTAGGTCCATGATAATTCTTTCCATGGCCTTGCAGATGATGCTGGTTAGACTTATGGGTCTGTAGTTCCCAGGGTCTGTTGATGGACCACCTTTGTGCATGGGGATTACTGTTGCTGTTCTTCATTCTGCAGGAACATAGCCAGTTCTCAAACTATGATTAAAGAGAAAGCCAAGTGGGTCTGCTGGGTCTTGTTTTAGGTTGTTTAGTAAATGACCTGGGATATTATCTGGTCCCATTGAGGCTGTGCTTTTGGCATTGGCAAGTGCAGAGATGCCCTGTTCTCTAGACATACTAATCAGAGGGCTGGTGTCAGGTATGCTTTGGGATATGGTAGGTGGGGATATGGGGATGAAATTTGCACTGAATCTGTCAGCAAGCAGGTTGGCAATATCTGCCAGTGTAGTATGAGTGACCCCATCTACAACCAGTTCAGCACATAGCTGGGCATTCCCTTTTAGACTTTGGATGTAGTTAAAGGATGCTTTATGTCAAGTAATTCGGTCTACAGGAGCTGATACAGGAGCTGGGAAATAGCATCTGTAGCAGAATAGGAACAGTTTAAGCTGCTAAGTCTACAATTGCTCTGCATCTGCTGATCTCCAAACATGTTAGGTTTTCCCACTTACTCTCCCTGTTCCTGTTGTTTTGTTAAACACAAGATCTCTTAAACTGCCTACGACTTATTTAAATTTGTCATTAGAAGGTCATCTTGGTTTTATTTTATCTATTGTTACTGATTAACAATAGGATACTGTATTAGGAAGGTCTCCCCCTTAGAATGATGTCACTTGAATTACCTTCTCTTTTATATCTTCCCATTCAGAAAGTGTACATTGCAATACCTTCCTTTAAAATCTCTGAACAAATTCTTTGTACCATTCTACAAAGAAAGTAGAAAAGTATCAGCTGGTAACTAAGATGCGTACCGAAAAGAAGAAGCTGAAAACTGCCTCTGACCCTCCAAGGTGGGTTACAATTAGCTGTGCTGAGTAGCACAACACAGACTGAGAGGATGCACTCCAGATGAGCCCTTCAAACATGTGGTACCTGACAAAAAGAGGCATTCTTGTCTGGCACATGCTGATACCCCTTTGCTTTTTTCTGCTGAGATCTCTGGCGAGAGGAAGAGCAGTTTCACTTATTTCATAGCGGTTACAAGGCCATTCAGTTCAAAAAACATGTAAATCTTGCCAATGCCCACCCTCAGGCTTGTCATGTTGTGTCTGGCCCTTAGACTGAATTACTGAGACCTGCTGTTGTGTGTTTTGCTGGTTTACTGTGTTACTATATTTGGTAGTCCTTTGCTATCTCTTTCCTGGCTTATTTTGTAGCTGGTCATTCCTAACAACTTTAAATGATTGTCTGCCTCCAGTTTTGACAGATTTGTATGAATGTATTTAAGGAGAACAGTTACACAGTTAGCTAGTTACACAGATGGACAGAAAACCCTTACTAAAACCCTTGTACTACCTGTAACGTCACTACGTGCAGCACTGCCATGCTACTGGTATACTGACCAAACTGACCAAGCCTCCTACACCTGAAAATCAGTTCTTAATTACTAAATGTCTGTAAGATAATAAATTAAGGTAATCACATTGCACTTATTATCTGTTTTATTATTTATTTAGTAATTTTGTTTACTGGAAAGACAAACTGGGCACAAGACCCATTTTCAGATGAGGAATGACACCAATGTACAAACAACAGTAATAGAAGGACTTACACTAGCATTTGAATGGCAATAATATACAATAGTCTATATTTTTTCAAAAGATAGAGAACTGCATTTCAAAGCTGATAACGCATAAAGGGGATATGGAGTGAGTTACAGTACAGCTAGGAGAGCGATGTGGAGGGAGTTACAATACAGGTGTATGGCGGGAGTTACAGTACAGGTAGGAGGATGTTATGGAGGGAGTTACAGAACAGGTAGGAGGGGGACATGGGAGGAGTTACAGTACAGGTAGGAGGATGTTATGGAGGGAGTTACAGAACAGGTAGGAGGGGGATATGGAAGGAGTTACAGTACAGGTAGGAGGATGTTATGGAGGGAGTTACAGAACAGGTAGGAGGGGGATATGGGAGGAGTTACAGTACAGGTAGGAGGATGTTATGGAGGGAGTTACAGAACAGGTAGGAGGGGGATATGGAAGGAGTTACAGTACAGATAGGAGGATGTTATGGAGGGAGTTACAGAACAGGTAGGAGGGGGATATGGAAGGAGTTACAGTACAGGTAGGAGGATGTTATGGAGGGAGTTACAGAACAGGTAGGAGGGGGATATGGAAGGAGTTACAGTACAGGTAGGAGGATGTTATGGAGGGAGTTACAGAACAGGTAGGAGGGGGATATGGAAGGAGTTACAGTACAGGTAGGAGGATGTTATGGAGGGAGTTACAGAACAGGTAGGAAGGGGATATGGAAGGAGTTACAGTACAGGTAGGAGGATGTTATGGAGGGAGTTACAGAACAGGTAGGAGGGGGATATGGAAGGAGTTACAGTACAGGTAGGAGGATGTTATGGAGGGAGTTACAGAACAGGTAGGAGGGGGATATGGAAGGAGTTACAGTACAGGTAGGAGGATGTTATGGAGGGAGTTACAGAACAGGTAGGAAGGGGATATGGGAGGAGTTACAGTACAGGTAGGAGGATGTTATGGAGGGAGTTACAGAACAAGTAGGAGGGGGATATGGTAGGAGTTACAGTACAGGTAGGAGGATGTTATGGAGGGAGTTACAGAACAGGTAGTAGGGGGATATGGAAGGAGTTACAGTACAGGTAGGAAGGGATATAGAGGGAGTTTAATGGGTGAGGTTAAAGAGGAGTGGTGTGCTAATGTGGTGCAGCACATTTGCAGAGCTCAGAGTTGAGTAAGTGAGACTTTAACTGTAGTTTGAGTGATTTTAGTGAGCAGCCCTCTCTTACTGTTAGGGAGAGGATGCTCTAGGTTTTCGGCTCTTTTACTGGAGAAGAGGGAATATCTTGCAAAGTTATTAGGCCTTGATAAATGTGTAGAATGTCTTTATCAGGAAAGCACAAGCTTCTGAGTGGGTTGTATGACTGTACAAAGTTGACTAGAATTGGATAGTCATTTATTTTTGGGTATTAGATTGTGGATAATACAGAGTTGGGAGTATTTAAGTTGGTGAAGTAGTTCAAGACAGGGGTGGTCTCTGATGGCCAGCAGTGATATGTTCTGTGGCGGAGGTTGCCTGCAAATTTTGTGAGCTTGTTGTAGCAGTGTTTGTATTTTAGTTGAGTTAGTTAGATGTTTGTCAGTATTGGTGCTGAGTATAGGGGAGTAGGTAGTAGGAGGTTGGTGACAATATGACATCTTGCAGTGTTAAATAAGATTCTGCCCTAGAGAGAGTGTTTACATTTTGGTGTGTTTTTTTTTTTCACTGTATGTTAAATGTGGAAGGCAAACTTTAAGTCACTGTTGATGTAAACTCTTGGTAGTTTGTTTTGAGTCAATTTCTATTTTGGTATTGTTGGAAGAGGTAATAGTGAAGGATGCTTCCTTTATTGCAAGGATTTGGAAAGAGAAAAAAAGAGAATTAGTTTTGTGTTGCTAGGGTTTAGGAATAGCTGGGAGGTAGTCAGACAGTTTTCTATAGATGTGAAGGATTCTTGGATCAGTTTTTGTAGGAAATCAAGATTCTTTGCTGAGCAGATGATGGTAGAATCACCTGCATGCTGTACCAAGGTAGCATTCGCGCTGGCTAGGTCAAGGACATTAACAAATATCTGAACAGGACAGATCATGGTATGGATCCTTTTGGGGCCCCGACTGCAGTAGGGAGAAGGGATGAGATGTTAGTGAGCAACTTTACTGTCTAGGGTCTGTTAGAAAACTAGGATAGAGAAGAATTGCCAAGGCCTAGATTATGGAGTTTTTTAAGGCTATAGGGTGGAGATGATGTCAAAAGTTTTGGACAGATCAAGAAAGAGGACAGATACCAGTTTGCCATCATTTCCCAAAATGTTAGCAGTACTAGTGAAGTTAAGAAGGGCAGTGGAGGTACTGTGATTGGGGCAAAAACCATGCTATGAAGGAGAAAGGAGTGCATTTCATGTGATATAGTATAGGAGTTTGGTCTGAATGCACCACTCCAGTACTCTTTGGGGATCATGTATGAGTTAGCATGGGAGGAGACTGTAGACAGTTCTTACTGATTCACCAGAGATGGTTTGCACCTCTCTTAGCATGGGTTTCATGTATTGGCTAAAGTTTCTGTTACTGACATAGCATCTTTTGAGGTAGTCTGCCTCCTAGTCACTCAAAATGAGTAAATCCTAATTTGAATTATAACAAGATGGCAGAGTTCAACACTATGAGCCTAAGCACAAAAGTAATCAAACTTATGACTCTTCTAACATTTTGAGCATATCCATATCTATGTAATTACAGAGACTTGCTTTATTAAAGTGACATTACGTATTCAATATTTTATTTCAGTATACCGGTCTATAATATCTCTTTGAATTATGCATTCATCAAATATGTATTCATCGACAGCTAAACAGTGAAATTCATTACAGCAAAGCACGGAATTTTTCCCAGGGTTAAGAACCACTGGGAAATCAGCACAACGTTGTCCTTTTCCCCACTGTGGTGTGATATTGGAGTTGGTATATATAGCTGGAGGGGTGGGGGGCTTTGGAGGGTGGGGGAAAGAAGCCCCCCCCCCACTTGGGTGGGCTTGATTTAGTGTGGTGTGTGTGTGTTCTGAAGTGTTAGAGGGTGGGTGGTTCCTAATCCTGGGAAAATTCCATGCTTCACAGTAATGAATTTTGCTGTTTAGCCTTCGCTGAATACGTATTTGACAAATTCTTACTTCAATGAATTAATGTAGACCCCAGCATACATTATTCCTTGAGACCCACTGGTGACTCACACAAAAACAGCACGAACTCCTGGTTCCTCACTGTAAGTCTCCAAAATACAATGACTTGGATGTAAAGATACGTAAAAAAGGTTATTGTTTATTAAGCGTTCAATTACAAATACAAATTTCGTCAAGTACACGTTACCCAACTACCTCAGATAAAATCGTCAGATAGCCTTGTCTCAGTGAGGCACTTAATTTAAACTTAATCTCGAGACACTTGCACGAACCAACGTTGTTGCTATTGGTTCACTCTTTTCAAAAACGTACATTTGTATCTACCTAATAGATACGTTGTTATATAATTGTATCTAAACTGTCTCGTTTATAGACTACCTCACTTGTGGAACACATACTAAAATATACTATTCCGTACATATAAAAACATTGTGAAACATTATAAATATAAAACATACATGTATTATGGCTATTCAACTCTTATGGTGTACGCACTTTTTTATCATAAAAGCTCGTTGCTATTATTGTTAACATCCTTCTTTATAAGGCTTAACTACAACTTAGGTAGTTGCAACGAAGCTACATCAACTTTTCTAATATAAATTTTGTTATCATATCCTATTCAATTGCCAACAAGTGGTTCGCTCTTGATCTTATATATACTAAAAAATATATATGTGTATATGTATGCTGAAGAAATAAGACAATGGAAAAAAATCAAACCTAAACTTAAATTAAATTAATAAATTAATAGATTAATAGAAATGATAATAAAAAATAACAAAATAAAAAAATAATAAAATAATAAATAAAATAAAAAATAATAGTAACAATGCAAGTAAAAATATTGGAGTTATTACCATTAATCCAATATAAACACCACTGACAACACTTGGGAGTACATATATAAACTTTAACTGTTATCTAAGTAAGTTCTTTAAATGTAAAATACACATTATAAAACATTACTTCATTAATCCCTGGAAATTGGCAAGCGTTCAATCTCAGTTGCCAAATTAACTCACTTTTTTCCAATCTGAGTGATTCATGTCCCCCTCTCCCATCACTTACAAGTTGTTGGATGACTCTAAATTTAAATAAGTGTCCTGGATTTTCAATGATGTGTCTAGCTAATGCATTTTCCAATTTGTTCTTGGCACCACAATATGTGTGTTTGTATATCCTCTCACATAGCTTTCTATTGGTCTTCCTGATATAAAAAGCAGGACATGCACCACACTTAGCTAGATAAACAACCTGCTTACTTTGACCGTCATATTTTCCTCTAATTTTGAATTTGTTGTTTCTAATCTCGAAGCTCAACCCTATGTCAGTATGTTTGCACATACGACACATATTACATTTGTACATGCCCTTTCTTTTACTGGTAATTCTACTATTGGCCTCTAGGATTGACTTCAAATTACTTCCTCGTCTGAAGACGAGTTTAGGTGTTTCTGGGAACAACGATCTTAAATGTTCATCTCTCATTAATATTTCCCAATTCTTCATGATGATAGCCACAATTTCACTAGAATCTAAGGAAAATGTACAAATAAAACTGTAGGAGCATAATGGTTGTTTTTCTATCCACTCCCACATTCTGTTTACTAGACTGTCATTTAGAATAGGGGTATATATACCTAACTCTCTTTTATGTTCGACCTCTCTAGTGATTTCCTGAATAAGTGTAATACGATACCCTCTATGTATAAAAACATTTTTTAGCAAAACACATTCTTCTTTGAAATCTACGTCTCTTGATATCATCCTGGCTGCTCTCACCAGTTGACCCTTCACTACTGATTTTTTCTGAAATGTAGGGTGACAACTGGTGTATTGAAGAAACGTGTTCAAATGTGTATCTTTCCTAAAAATTTTTGCTATATAGGCCGCATTATGGTAATCTTTGCTTAGTTCAACGTCTAAATATGCAATCTTATCTTTGCTATACGAAGATGTGAACTTTAAAAAGTTAGTGCTAGAATTAAAACCTTCTATCATCTGTTGCACGTTAAGTGAGTCACTTTGAAACACGATAAAAATATTGTCTAAAAATCTAGTATAGAGCTGAATGTTATGTTGTATTGTAGGATTAGATAAAACATGTTCTCTCTCCCCATAGGCCATTACAAGATTAGCTAGGCTAGCCCCACACAGGGAGCCCATCGCCACACCTACCTTTTGATGGTAAAATCTAGTGTTAAAGGTGACAAAATTGTACGACGATACTATGTCGAGAAGATATTCCACTAAATTAATCTCACTCAGAGGTGCTCCATGATGGCGCATCATATAAGATGTCCATTCTATTCCCTCACAGTGGGGAGTGGATGAATACAGATCTTTCACAACCACGGTAATAAACAAACTTTCTCCACTGAAGAGGAGCTTGTTTATACTCTCCAAAAAGGACCATGAGTCCTTTGAAATCTGTGGCTCTTGAGTGACGTATTTCTTTAAGATGTTATCTACCACCTTTGCACAAGGATATGTAATGCTATTCCTTAGGGGGCAATCTATACTTTTATGGACTTTCAGGATTCCAAACAACATCGGTGTCCTTGGAGCTGGTTGTACCAAGTAATTGTATAGAGTTTTATCTATTTTTGATTCTATATAATGATCTTCTATAAACGACCTAACTTTTCTATAGGCACCATTAAGTTCATTTTTCGATACTTCAACATACGTGTGACCCTTCAGTATGTCAGACATTCTGTTGTTATAATCTATGATATTCATAATAGCCAAACCTCCCCCCTTATCGGGTTTCATAAAACGTACCGGAGTCTGGCTTAAAAATTTTTATGTTTCTCTGTCTTCCTTACTGATATTATGTTGTTTTGTGTCGCTTGTTTTGTGTTGCTTGATCTTGAACCAAAAGGTTTGTTCGATAAATCATGAATATCCAGTTCTGAAATTTGCTCAAACAGAGCTATTAGTGGATGTAGGGGTGGATTGTATATGCTAGCTACGTAATAATCATTCCTAGTGTTCATTCTTTCTCCCATTAATGCCACTAAATTTAATTTACGGGCAAACACTTTTAGATCTATCAAAGTTTTTGCTACATCAAAATGGGTCGAAGGCACAAAAGTGTAACCTTTAGCTAGTAAATCAGACATTTCAGATGTTACATTTATTTCTGAATAATTAAATATTTTAAAGTCTTTATCAGAATTGTAATGGAGTGAGAGTTATAATCAAGAAAAATCATCAGTTTCATCAAACACGAGAAATTTTCGCAACCGAGCCTCGAATTTCATACCATCCAAAGGGAGACAGACGAAGAACAACAGGAACAACAAATGGTAGAAGGAAGGACTCCAACAAGTCTAACATCTAAGTTAGTTAAATGTAACATTTGTTACATTTCTGATAAAGACTTTAAAATATTTAATTATTCAGGAATAAATGTAACATCTGAAATGTCTGATGTACTAGCTAAAGGTTACACTTTTGTGCCTTCGACCCATTTTGATGTAGCAAAAACTTTGATAGATCTAAAAGTATTCGCCCGTAAATTAAATTTAGTGGCGTTAATGGGAGAAAGAATGAACACTAGGAGTGATTATTACATAGCTAGCGTATACAATCCACCCCTACATCCATTAATAGCTCTGTTTGAGCAAGTTTCAGAAATGGATATTTGTGATTTATCGAACAAACCTTTTGGTTCAAGATCAAGCAACACAAAACAACATAATATCAGTAAGGAAGACAGAGAAACATTAAAGTTTTTAAGCCAGACCCCGGTACATTTTATGAAACCCGATAAGGGGGAGGCTTGGCTATTATGAATATCACAGATTATAACAACAGAATGTCTGACATACTGAAGGGTCACACGTATGATGAAGTATCGAAAAATGAACTTAATGGTGCCTATAGAAAAGTTAGGTCATTTATAGAAGATCTTTATATAGAGTCAAAAATAGATAAAACTATACAATTAATTGGTACAACCAGCTCCAAGGACACCGATGTTGTTCGGAATCCCGAAAGTCCATAAAAGTATAGATTGCCCCCCAATGCGTCCTTTAGTAGATGCAAGGAATAGCATTACATATCCTTGTGCAAAGGTGGTAGATAACATCTTAAAGAAATATGTCACTCAAGTGCCACAGATTTCAAAGGACTCATGGTCCTTTTTGGAGAGTATAAACAAGCTCCTCTTCAGTGGGGAAAGTTTGTTTATTACCGTGAATGTGAAAGATCTGTATTCATCCACTCCCCACTGTGAGGGAATAGAATGGACATCTTATATGATGCACCATCATGGAGCACCTCTGAGTGAGATTAATTCAGTGGAAGAACTTCTCGACATAGTATCGTCGTACAATTTTGTCACCTTTAACACTAGATTTTACCATCAAAAGGTAGGTGTGGCGATGGGCTCCCTGTGTGGGGCTAGCCTATCTAATCTTGTAATGGCCTATTGGAAGAGAGAACATGTTTTATCTAATCCTACAATACAACATAACATTCAGTTCTATACTAGATTTTTAGATGATATTTTTATCGTGTTTCAAAGTGACTCACTTAACGTGCAACAGATGATAGAAGGTTTTAATTCTAGCACTAACTTTTTAAAGTTCACGTCTTCGTATAGCAAAGATAAGATTGCATATTTAGACATTGAACTAAGCAAAATTACCATAATGCGGCCTATATAGCAAAAAGTTTTAGGAAAGATACACATTCAAACACGTTTCTTCAATACACCACTTGTCACCCTACATTTCAGAAAAAATCAGTAGTGAAGGATCAGCTGGTGAGAGCAGCCAGGATGATATCAAGAGATGTAGATTTCAAAGAAGAATATGTTTTGCTAAAAAATTTTTTTATACAAAGAGGGTATCCAATTACACTTATTCAGGAAATCACTAGAGAGGTCGAACATAAAAGGGAGTTAGGTATATATACCCCTATTCTAAATGACAGTCTAGTAAATAGAACGTGGGAGCGGATAGAAAAACAACCATTATGCTCCTACAGTTTTATTTGTACATTTTCCTTAGATTCTAGTGAAATTGTGGCTATCATCATGAAGAATTGGGAAATATTAATGAGAGATGAACATTTAAGATTGTTGTTCCCAGAAACACCTAAACTTGTCTTCAGACGAGGAAGTAATTTGAAGTCAATCTTAGAGGCCAATAGTAGAATTACAAATAAAAGAGAGGGCATGTACAAATGTAATATGTGTCATATGTGCAAACATATTGACATAGGGTTGAGCTTCGAAATTAGAAACAAAAAATTCAAAATTAGAGGAAAATATGACTGTCAAAGTAAGCAGGTTGTTTATCTAGCTAAGTGTGGTGCATGTCCTGCTTTTTATATCAGGAAGACCGATAGAAAGCTATGTGAGAGGATATACAAACACACATATTGTATTGCCAAGAACAAATTGGAAAATGCATAAGCTAGACACATCAGTGAAAATCCAGGACACTTATTTAAATTTAGAGTCATCCAACAACTTGTAAGTGATGGGAGAGGGGGACATGAATCACTCAGATTGGAAAAAAGTGAGTTAATTTGGCAACTGAGATTGAACGCTTGCCAATTTCCAGGGATTAAGGAAGTAAGTTCTATAATGTGTATTTTATGTTTAAAGAACTTATTTAGATAACAGATAAAGTTTATATATGTACTCCCAAGTGTTGTCGGTGGTGTTTATATTGGATTAATGGTAATAACTCCAATATTTTTACTTGTATTGTTACTATTATTTTTTTATTTTATTTATTATTTTATTATTTTTTTATTTTATTTTTTTTTATTATCATTTCTATTAATCTATTAATTTATTAATTTAATTTAAGTTTAGGTTTGATTTTTTTCCATTGTCTTATTTCTTCAGCATACATATACACATATATATTTTTTAGTATATATAAGATCTAGAGCGAACCACTTGTTGGCAATTGAATAGGATATGATAACAAAATTTATATTAGAAAAGTTGATGTAGCTTCGTTGCAACTGCCTAAGTGGTAGTTAAGCCTTATAAAGAAGGATGTTTAACAATAATAGTAACAAGCTTTTATGATAAAAAAGTGCGTACACCATAAGAGTTGAATAACCATAATACATGTATGTTTTATATTTATAATGTTTCACAATGTCTTTATACGTACGGAATAGTATATTTTAGTATGTGTTCCACAAGTGGGGTAATCTATAAACGAGACAGTTTAGATACAATTATATAACAATGTATCTATTAGGTAGATACAAATGTAAGTTTTTGAAAACAGTGAACCAATAGCAACAACGTTGGTTTGTGCAAGTGTCTCGAGATTAGGTTTAAATTAAGTGCCTCACTGAGAAAAGGCTATCTGACGATTTTATCTGAGGAAGTTGGGTAACGTGTACTTGATGAAAAGTGTAGTTATAATTGAACGCTTAATAAACAATAACCTTTTTTACGTATCTTTACATCCAAGTCAATAATTATTTTCTTGGTCAACAAATGTTAAATAAATAAATAAATAAAAGTCATTGTATTTTGGAGACTTACAGTGAGGAACCAGGAGTTTGTGCTGTTTTTGTGTGAGCAGTTTACCAGTTTCTACAGTTTGTCTACCCACTGGTGACTGTCAGGAAATATCCATATTTATAATAGCCACCAATATCTCATAGCAAATTCCTCATGAACCCTACTAAAACCTTTCGGAGATACAATATACATTAAATACATCCTACTTACCACATCACTGCTAGTTACAAATCATCTTCCATATCACCTGCTGACAACAATAATTATCTAAATGCTTTAGATGAAATCACTATTCATCAGAAGGTAATTCTCTTGGGTTACTTTCTGTAACCAGCTATCAAATGGCAAACATATAGTACGAATAGCACTGGTATACCACAAATCCAGTATCTTCTTTGAAACTTGTGGTAGCTCCACAGCAAATACTGATGTCTTTATGGATTTCTCAGAAGCAAATCATTTGCAACTCATAGATGACCAAAATAAATTCCAAAATAACCCTCCACATATTGACCTCATTGCAAATGCTGTTACCTTCACCTCCAGTTTACGCTTACACCTAATTAGTTGCACTGAGAAACCCATCCTGACCCACTCTAAACATAGCTGGAAGTTGAAAAACAAACCCTTGTTACAGAATACTTATATCAATAAACTGTTTATTAAAAGAAAGAAAGAAAATGCTGAATTCACTCTAGTAATCTTCATCTTTCCCCTAAAAAAGTACTGAAATAGGTTACCAATATTTCTAACTGTACCTTTAGAAAGTGTTAACTGAGTATGAACTCAGTCTATTAACTACCACCAAAGGTAGCTATAAACCATTATTATGCCAGGAAGCTAAGAAGTAACACCCAGTATGATCTGTGTTTGTCTAAAATAATATTACCCTCTCAGATCCGAAGAAAATAGCCAGTATTATAGCAGATAAATCTAGTGCTAGCTTTGGCATGACTACGCATTCAGTTATCCCTCCTACATTCCTACCCTGGAAACATCATCCTCAAATTACCATAGAATAAGTTTTATCAGCCTTATCTAAAGGTAAAAGTGTCACTTCCATGGTTACTGATAGTGTTTTAGGTATTTCATTATTAGAACGTGGTGCTGCGGTAGCGTTGTCGCCTCACAGTAAGACATTGTCCTGTTCGATTCTCAGCTAAAGCATCTTCTGTGTGGAGACATGCATGAATGGGTGTACCTTCGTTCAAGGTTGTGCGTCAGGCCTGGCAAGTTGGTATATAAAAATCTACTGCCAATAATTAGCGGACCAGAGTTCCGCTGTGGCGACCCCTAACCAGGAAAAGCCGAAAGATACAACAACTAACTTGGTTGAGCCTCTCTTTAAAACAGAGACTCTACAGGCCATTTATTTGATGTTAAAAGAACTGCAGATGTGGTGCCTACTACAGAAAGATAACCTTAACACTAATCCAGCCAATTACAGACTCATACATACTTTGCCTAATCTTTTTGAGCCATGAAAGACCCTCCCCTGTTTGACCTCCTGCACCCCTACAGAAGCAGTGCCTGCTCAAACACCTGTACCTGCAATCCCAACAAGCACTAACAAATAAATAAGAATCACTGGCTGAATTGTCCATCTCTTAGCACAGGTTATTAAGACACTGAGCTATTAAGGAGCTGCTTACTATAGTCAGGGCTGCAAGGTTTAATTTATTCTACCTGTTTGTCAACTGTGTGACAACTGTTTCAATGACCAGATAGTGCTCTCAGGTTACCCCTGAAAATGTTCACTCGTATCATGGCCCCGCAGTTGTCAAATAATGTATTACTCTGTTAACTTTCAAAGTTAACCTCAGCAATTAGATGGACAATAATAAATTCTCTCTGCTATCATGCATTGCTCTTTCAAACAAAGTGAATACTATTGCATTTTATTTTATTTATTTATGTATTTTTTATTCAACACTTGTTAATTGAGATGATTATTTTTAGCCATGACCTGGCTACCAGGAAAATACAGGATACAGACAAAGATACATGCAAAAAATATATACTTTCTTCAGAACATGCAAAGCAATGTTCAGGAGTTTATAAATGCCTTACAATATATTACAGTATGCACAGAATAAACAGTATCTATAAAATGAAAATGCAAACAAGCAAATGAAAGCAACTAGACAAGCTTGTAAATGCAATATATGTAAAGCAAACAGCTGGTACATTTTGATAAATAATAAAGCAAATTAATAGCTGTTACAGTTCAGTAAAGGGCATGAGCATATGCAAATCTAGAAAATTAAGCTGCAAGAAAAGCAACAAAAGTTATTCTGTTTGTATAGCAAACGGTATTTTGTGAGAGTTGATGCCAATTAGCGTTAGTGAAGGGGTGAGAACTGTAGCAAAATTCACTTGTGTCTCTGAACCAATTAAATTTGTTTTCTTTAGTTAGATGAGGATGGAGGGATTCCTTGTGCATCTGAGATTATCACTTTTTGGATGGTTTCAGGTAATGTGTTCCAGAAGGCAGTGTACTGTTGGGAAGGATTTTTCTCGGGTACCAAGAGTAAATGCAGGCCTTTGTAAATGAATAACACTGGAGCTGCAGAGGTAGTCCATAGAACATAAGATAGTCACTTTATTTATTTATTCACATTTCATTACTGGGAAAGACGGACTGCATAGGAGCCCATTTTCAGTGGAGGCCCAAGGAGAAAAGCTCCAAAGTATTGCAAAATATAAGAGCAATAATTTTACAGTCGTTAAAAATATTACAAAAACAACTACAATTTAAATAATTATACCAAATTTTACATAATATGAAGCATTGGTTAAGAATATATACAAGGTATATGCTAATGATTTAATAGTTAGAGAAATGTTAGGCAGCTAATGCAGAAGTTAAAGGTACATTAGTATAATATAAACAGTGATTACATTACATTACGAAGTGAGAGAAAGCCAGGTTTATGGTGTATTTAGAGAGAAAGCCAGAGGAAAGAAATCAATAGAAGTAAGTGAGTGATTGAAAAAGGGAGAATAAGGATGTAAGGTATGAACAGGTACTTGTTCACACTCAGGGATGTAGTTTATCCTGATGCTGAGCAAGAACAGAAACAGCTTTGGGCTAGGAAGTCTTTCAGAATGATTTTGAAGGATAGTAGGGTATGTACTGACTTGATGGATAGAGATAAGGAATTCCAGACCTTAGCTGCATTGTACAAGTACAGACAATGCCCAGCAGATTTGTTAGGTTTGTGGACAGACAAGAGATTTTGGATCATAATGACCAAATGGGAACATAGTTGTGTAGAATGTTATTCATTGCTGGACAAGCAGATGGATTCTGAATATTTTTATAGGTGGTAAGAAACTATGTATATGTTAGCTGATGGGGTAGTTCTAACCAATTTAGTCTTTTAGTGATATATAGCAGTGGGTTCTGAAAGAGGTATTTGTTGTGTATTTAGGAACTTTGTTAAATAATTGTTCAAGTTTTAATTTTTTTTTGATGTCTGAAGATTAGTAAAGATGAGAGTGCCATAAAGAAATGTGGGAAGAGATGAGCAGTGGCAAGTGTAGTTTTAGTTGTGTCAGTGAGAATGTTTTTGGGTCTACAAAGCATCCCTCATTTTTGATAAGGTTTTCCTATGGAATTTTGTATATGCAGGTCAAATATGAGATTATCATTCGTAATAATTTTCTGTGAGAAGAGACTTCAATGGTTCTATTATCAAGAAGCAATACCTTAATTTTTTTTTTCATGGGAGAAGGATTTGGATTTTTTTAATGGCTGAGCCATGTTTCTGTTGCTTTTAAGGCTTCCTGAGTAATGTTTGAAGGTGTGCCATGTTGTCAGATATACAAATGAGTTTTGAGCCATCTGTGTACTATATTAGGGAGGCCTGTTGTGTGGATGTGTGGAGGGTATTGTGAGAATGTTAAAGAGGAGGAGACCAAGGACAGAGCCTTATGGTACACTGGTGATGACTGAGGTTTGGAGAGAGGGTGGAGTGCTATTTTACTGACTGATACCTATCAGACTGTTAGCTTTGAATCATAGTAGGGTGGGGTGAGAGAGATCTAATGAGGACATTCAAAGTAGAAATTTGCTGTGACAAAATGTGTCAAAGTTATTTTATTAAACTATATAAAGTATTAAATATTTCTGTAAATCTGATGAATTGCCTCAACCTACCTTATTAGAATAACATGTTTGTTAACATTTCTTTTACCCCACTTGTTTTCCCTCTCTTTTCTTGTAATTTTTTGTTGGCTATCTTCTTGTGATCTCTTCTTCATTCTACCAAAATCTTTTCAATTTTCCATCTCCAATTTCTTCAGAATCCTGCTCTCTATTTCCTATTTAAATCTTGAATTTTCCTTTTCTAGATTCTCTTGCTCCATTGTCTCCCTCCTTAATTGTCTTTACATAGTTAGCACTTTTCTTTGTTGTGTTTATACCTATTTGTCCTACTTGTATTGTTTTTTTTCCCTTACATTGCCTTAATCCATTGTACCACCTTAAGCCTAAGATTAAAGCACTTTCTATTGATGAATACTTCATATTATTTGGTTAAACTATAACAAGATATATATCCAGCCCCTTATTTCATTATATTTGCTAGACTGCCCCTCAGTTCTCAGTGGCATTTCATCTTGCCATATAATATTTAATTCTCTGGGCTGATTGTCACACTGAAGTCTCTTCCTACAGTTTGTCACTCTTTAACCCTCTCCGTCTCCCAACTGCATGTGAAAGAGCTATTAGGATATAGTTGGCACATGCTTCTGTAAGAAAAATATTTACTTAAGTACAAAGAGATCAAGGCATCATCAAGTACAACACTGAAAAAAAGATTTTAGGTGGATCAAAAAAACAAGGATTAGAATTTTGTTTGATATTCATGAAGATCACAAAGCTATTTTCAGTATCTTTCGATCCTGTTGTAGAAGCTATTTAGACTAAATCTTAGCCCTTTCTTCTGGGTTGATGCTAAATTAAAAAAAATACTGTCCCTTCATCCTCTCTCCATAGCTCTGACCAAAAACTCCTCCAAATCACAAACCGAAAAGCAAAATAGGGCAAAAACCTTATAGCTACCTCCCTGCTCTAGCTTGGAGCAAACTTCCTTTAGAAATCAGGAATATTAATCACCCACAAAAATTCAAGGTTGCTATCAAAAACTTTCATAACAGTTATTGGATCGTCACTGCAATCACCCTCCATGACTGCCTCATTAGTCTCATATCCTCCTCTTGAACCTTTCTCAGTACTCATACTCATTCCATGTTTCTTACTTCTCAAATCCTCTCTACCACCCAAACCCCCTTCTTCCTTGCATCTCTACTCACTGGCTAAATTTCAACTCCTCACTACTACACTATCTCCTACCTGAGTTTTTACAAAAATAACCTCTTTTTCTTCATCCCTGAGTCTTTACAAGTCCCTCACAAATGTATAATCAAATCTACACCTACAGGACTTGTACTGCTGAATTTCAGTTATATATGATTGCTCATAATTTCTAATGTATATATGTATGTATTTATATAATTTACTACATAATTTAGTATGTCAAGCAGAGCGCCTCTTTGGACCTCTTCAAAAGGAACCTTGACGATTGGATGGGAGAAAGGAAATTCACCCCGGGAATCACGTCAGTCACCCTGCTAGACTTGGGTCCAGGGAAGTAAATAGTGTGGGAAGAAATAGCCAGGGAATTGTTATGGCTAGGCTTGTATAGGCCCTAGTGCCGATAGCCTAGTGCCAATCTATGAACCTATGAACCTATATACTTTCTTTAGATAATTCTTTATCTTCTGTATCATTGTATTTGTTATACTATATGTTTGTAATCACTTGTGGAACTTTTCTTCCCCGGCACCCGCTGAAAATGGGCTTCTGCCCAGTCGGACTAACCCAGTCAACAAATGTCAAATAAATTAAAAAAATGAATGAATAATATTTATCAAACATACCTAGTGCTACTTATCAAAGCTGAGTAGTATGTATATTGATATGATAATAGTTTTATTTTATTAGCTGCAGTTGATGTCCCCTTAATTCCTGAGGTTATATTTGACCAATGTGAACAATACTGAAACAGAAATGTTATGTGCATTAGAGGAATTGATTTTGTGCAACAGTTTTTCTCAGGCTCAGAAAACTTTATTTTAAACATATAAAATGGTTTACTATGGGAGCTTCTTTTAGCTCAGACCTTTGTTAATTTAGTTATGGCATGTTGGGAGGCTGAGTTTCTTTATAAAATGGAGGTATTTCATATAGCTGGATTTACACCAGATTTGTTAACAATTTAGTTTTGCATGGTCAGCTATACAAAATTACTTTGAAAACTGTATTATTCCATGCATTAATTGTATTACATGAGTTTTGCAATGTACTGTAGTGACAAATATGTTTTTAGTAATTTTTATTTGTATTTATTTATTTATTTATTCTTAGATTTTGTTAAACTGCCCAAAAGTTTTACAGCAAGGGTTTATAGGAAGCAAATATTTGCTGATAATTATTTACATAGTTTCAGTTTTTCATCCTGACTATATGAAATGTAAAATAATGAAAGGTCAGTTCATAAGGGTGCCATATATAACTACATATGCTGAAGACAGTAGTAAAATGTCTTATGCAGACTGCCTCAAGGCCCTATCCCTGTATTATGTCTCCTACAGGCTTTTGAGGAGAGATTTATGCCTGGCATACAGGGCATTGTCAGACCCCACTCTGATGGACCTCCTGCATATCCACAAAACAAACAGCACTAGAATTACCCATTCTAAAGACTTAAACCTTGCCTGTGATATAAATAGGGCCTGCTGGAGAGGTAGGTATTTATCCCAGAGACAACCACATCTATGGAACAGGCTCCCCATCCATATGAAGCAGAGTTCCTCCCTAACCCAACTCAAGTGCAACTTGGACAAGTGGAAGGAAAACTGGAAATTCGTCCCTGGTTTGGCACCTATGTCTCTACTGGACACAGGTGACCTGTAAATGGTTCATCTCCCAGGCCCATGCTTACACTTATCAAGGGTACCAGAACTTGTCAGGGATGTGGGATGCATAACTAGGCTTAAAATGCCCCTTGTAGTCGTTAGCTTAGTAAACACCTATGAACAAGAGAGGAGCAATTAAAGAAACAATTTAAAGAAAGAGGAAGTATTTAATAGCACTGCTGAAAAAGGAATATTGATTTTAGCCTTTTTTATATAGTCAATTTGATTGCTTTTTAAAGAGTTTTAATAATGTAGAATGTTTGTTATCGTACTGTATTACTTATTTATCTGGCACTGTTCATATTAAAATATTACTGGTTATTAGAACATTTTCAAAGTTATAGTCATTTAATAAAACCATTAGGCGATTTGTCTGGGTTTGTCAGTAAAAAAGCCTTCAATTTAAAACAAATCCTATTCTTTTTGTGAGAGATTAATTAAATTTGGATACAAACAAACTGTGAGGAATTTATAAATCAGTTTTTGTGTCTTGTTTTATTACAGAGGGACCATAATATTAGTTTGCCTGTGTGGAAAGAGCATATGGAACAAATGGACATTTTTCTTGTAATACAAAATTTGTTGTTTATATTGCTGTCTTACTTAAAACAGCTTATACATGGGTAAAACCATGAGGAAGCCATTGCAATGTATATATGAACATCTATACTCTGTGAGGAGGGGCAACATTGTTTGTCTTTTCCCGGTTAGGGGTTGCCACAGTGGAACTCCGGTCTGCTAATGATTGGCAGTAAATTTTTATGGTGCCGAGTTGCCAGCCCGACACCCAACCTTCAGCAAAGGCACGCCCATTTACACATGTCTTTCGAATGCCACTCGACTGCGGGGAGGACATGCAGACTCCACAGACAAGGCACCCCAGCTGAGAATCGAACAGGAGAACCTGTTGCTGTGAGGAAACAACACTACTGCTGCACCACCGTGGCTTAGCTGAGGAGGGGAAACATTAACAATGCATTATTCAAACATAGGATGGTTAGTAAAAACTTTAATAAACATTTATTTTATATCATTGAGCAAGTCAGACTAGATGACAGAGGAGGGTACTATGACTGCAGTCTTGAATCAAGAACATTGTGTTGCAGTTAGTCTTGGATAAGTTTTACCCCCAGCAGAACTGAATGATAATATCAGCATTAAGAGTTAATCAGGTAGAAATGTCAGGTTATGCAAGTGTTTGGGGAAATAGCTATGTTTTGACTCTAGTCAAATATTCTTCAGCACTCTGTCTTCAGCAATATGTCATATGATCAGGAATGGTAAATGGCATAGCAAATGACATACTGCAGCTGCAGTATGTGACCCGTGGTGTGTAGGATCATATAGTAATCCATCCATACAGCTTTAGTGAAAATAATCATACAGTTATAAGCAGAGCAATGTTTGCACAAGTACAGATGAATGAAGTGAAAGATATTCAGAAGCCATGGCAGAGTTAAGAAGATTTGGAATTGTACACCATATTCCAGAAGCATCTATATTACCCGATCGATTGTTTAGGTTAGTGAATACTTAAATGTTGAACTGGTAATATCAAAAAATTAAAACAGCGAATGGGTGATTTAATGTAGGGAATGAATTCCCTCGGCCACAAAAAAAAAAAAAAAATTAAACCCAAATGAAGTGGGGGGCTTCGGCCCCCCCACACCCTCCCCTAACTAAATATACCAACTCCAAGATCACTCTATAGTGGGGAAAGGGGCAAAATCCACATAACAGCCAAGGGAATTCTTTCCCTGCATTAAATCGGCCATTCACGTTTTTTTGCTTTCACTATTACCAGTTCGACGTTTAGGTATTCACTAACCTAAACCTATGGTCAGGTAATAGGAAACTATTCCAGAATATAGTTCAACCCTTTACCAAAGTATAACCTCTTTATCTCATCCCAGACAGTTAATGTTTCTGCAGACATCACTTTCAGTATTAAAAAATGACAGGCTTAATGCGTGTATCTAAACAAAAATTGCCAATTAAGAATTCTAAAAACAAAAGCCATTTAATATAATCTGTAATTTAGTACAATAAAACCATGCTACATATGTCAAGAAATGTTCATATATAGTCTGTCTCATTTCTTTGTTTAAGCTAAATAATTTTTAAAAAAGTATGTGGCATGGTGCACATTTGACATGCAAGACTACGCCCTTATGAAACTGTATCCTTGAAATCAGCAATACTGTAGAAACCAAGGAAACCAGTTTTAGAATAAAAAATGCATAAACATAAATAAATAAAGAAATAAATAGCTAACACTAAAGGGCATCTGATACAGATACAATGAAGTGAATGGATAATGCTTGATGAAAAAAGGGCTTATTTACGTTTTCATAGCTAATCCCTGCTTTCACACAGTGACAGCTCAGCGAAGTCTAAAAGCAATTTTACCTTCTCAAGAGAAAGATAAGTCTTTGAAAGCACAGAAATCATTCTGCTTCTATGCAGAACTGCGAAGAGCCATGAAATAACAGCCAGCAAATGTTATTGTCTCTATATATTTCATGCCCTCTTAATTAGAGCATCTAGTAATTCTGTTCAGACAAATGGCTGCAATTAAATGCATGCAACTCTGTAATGTTGAGGTTGGTTTGAATGTAAATTTCTTGCCTTTCAATACAGGAGGTCATTTTTGCTTCTCTAGCAGGCACATATACACACTTTATCAAAGGTAATACACAGTCTATACTGCAGAAGAAGTATATTAGAATATTCCCATTTCAGGTTGAAAATGCCCAATTTGCCAACATCGTGTTAATATTTTATTCTATGCGTTCTCTTCACATTTTTAACTTACCTCTAAAGAAATTCACTGTACTCTACCTTGTGTTCGATATTCTGTTCCTTTTCCAGAAAAAGTGCTCTTAAAATTAGTCACTATACCCTTTCTCCCTAAAGATATGGAAAAGCAACATAGGCATTCTGTTGTATCATAATTCATATCAGCGGTGGACTACATAGTAATGGAAGACAAAGTGGTTTAATGTTAGTTTGCACAGGAAGCTGGTACTTAGCATCATGAGTTCAGTTTTCAAAGCTTCTAGAAAAATAAATCTCACAACGTCAAAATATTGCAAAGATTTCACAGCGTGAAAGACAAAAGTGTGCCATAACAGTACAATTAGTAAGCAAAGCAGTTTACTGCGGCTACATGCTAGATAATTCTAAATGTCCGAAAGTGAAATCAGTTATTCACTGGTATGTTAACATTACATGAAAGTATTTTGTCCCTGGATCTGTATTGTTACACTACAACTTTTACAAATTCTAAATCATACAACTTTCCATAAATAACCATTTAGCAAATATGGACTTGAAGACAACAGACTGAGAATTCAGCTCTACAATAACCATGCAGTCCATAACCTTAGAATAAATAGACACAATGTCAGAAATCAAATGACAGCACAGTTTTCTTGTTCACATTTGTGTAATATTAAAGGAGAATTTTGATGAAAATCCACAGACTTATAGACTAACACACACACACACACACACACACACACACACACACACACACACACACACACAAAAGCATTAATTCATGCACATATGCACAGAAAAAGAAAATACATTGTACACCATTTATATGTACAAAGAGTTCACTGTTTATATATTTACATAACTAATTTCTATACATCAGCTGAGAGAGCTGTAGTTTGTGATCATTTTTAAAAGGGATACCCAATGATGTTTATATTACCTCAGAAAAATTGCCAGACACAGAGGAAACTGCTCTTTGGTAAATATTCACAAAGCGCTCCCAGTAGGACTAATCACTGAGATATATCAGTTAAGCTGATAAATTAAGAAGCTGCAAATGAACTCCAGTCTGTAGTCCAGGGCTTTAGTCTGATGGTCTCTCTCTCTCTCTCTCTCTCTCTCTCTCTCTCTCTCTCATTTTGCCTACTGTGCAATTAACAGCAAGTCATTTCAGTACTTCTGTATTGCTAGTTCACCCACTTTACCCAGTTTAAAATAAAGTAAAATATCAAACAAATAATATTAAGATCATGGCACACATTGATGGAGATCATTGTAGAAGAAGGTCATGTGACATTGTAATGTGAGGAAGAAGTTACTCGTGGTAAAGTATTTGAAGAGAATTTGGAGGTTGACTGGGTCCTCGATCAAACCTTCAAGTGATAAACTGGTTGACACTGGCAGACTGAAGGCAAGGTGGAGAACCTGGGCAGGACCATGCAAAGCAGTTTGAGGAAAAGACCAGAGATGCCAAATAAAGATGGCTTGGAGCTGTAGAAGGCAAACAAGTGGAAGAAAAGAGTTTTGATTTTATTGTACATGGGACAAATACTGCAATTCACTTGATGTCATAATTCTACTCCTGTATGATTCTGAACTAAATTTATAGCTCACCAATATAAAATGCAGGACATAAAAAACAGTAATGTGCTCTTTAAGAAGAAACATAAGCATTTTTAGCCACATGGCTACTGACTCCAGGTATGCACATAATTTTGAACTAAGAGGCCTAAAGCAATTCTGATTACATTATGAACAAATTAAAAATATTGATTAATACAGGCTCATTGTTTGATTAGTGATCTACCCCAGTAAACACATTTAAATAAATAAATATTTTCAAGACATTTCCATAAGGAAGCCTAAAAAAGTGGAGTGGTAGATGTGGGTCTAGTCTATATAAACAGGTAGTATTGATCTTATGGTTGATTCTGGTAATCTGGGGCATTTAAGATGTGCATAGTGCATGCTCAGCCTCTTAAATGTCTAGATTTTTGCAAACTGCCATGATGTTTGCCTTATACTGTTGGTCTGTTCTTCATAAAAGATTATTTTTTGGCAACTCATTGAAGCTGCGGTCACTAAATAATGACAGACATTCAATTTGTGACACAATGCTATTTATGCCTTGAAGATGTTTGTAGGGAAGTTCCAGGCACTGAGAGCCATTTTTTTCTCTTCCAAGGAGCAATTTACTGGTGGGAAATGAGAGTCAAATAAATCTCGATTGAAACATTTGTGCTGAATGTTACTTTTCAATGAGCATGCCAGTTTGGTCTGTCCAGTCAGTGTGCACATATTAGAATAGTAAACTAATTAAAAAACATACTGTAAACAAAGGGTAGAAACAAGGTGACTTTTGTAATATTACTTATAAGTTCACTTTAAAAGTTAATACAATAGGAAGTCTGGCATATATGTGTGTTATGTGAAAAGTAGGAAGTGTGAACTTTCTCTGGCATTATTGAGTATCTATAATGCTGGGCAAGTTATCAGAAAATAAAAAATAAGAAGTTCTCCATAAGACAGAGTAAAAATAATAATAAGAAAAGGACATTCAGTAAAAGCATGCAAATTGTATGTACGATCTGGTATGGAGCTCTCAGAGGCTCATATATCTGTATTATCTAAAGGTCTTAAATATATACCAACTGTTCTTCCCCGTTTACATGTTTTAAAGAGTGATATATTTCGGTTTATGCGAAAGATAAAACTGGCGCACTTTTTTTCTTCACAATTGGTAATGAATAAGGAAGATATTGAAGTCGATGTATGTAGTAGTAGTTCTAATGATAGCTTCTATTCCTGTTGTTCAGGGGAAAATGATGATTATAATGCCTATTGTAAATTAAATACTGATAATATTCAAGTTAAAAGTGATTTTATTCCATTTTGCAATAATGAAAGTATACAGTGCTTGGATAAATCATTAAATCATAATGTTCAGATAATTTATGATAAGTTTATAGGTCAAAAGAAAAGAAGTGTTGTATATAATTTGAATCTAATACAATGGCGTGCATTAAGTGAACTAAGTAGTAATACACAAATGGTATTTAAACCAGCCGATAAGGGTGGAAAGTTAGTTATGATGCATTATACAAAGTATTTATCTATGTGTTATGACCATCTGAATGATAATAGTGTATATCAATGTATAGATATAACTGAATATAACACATCTCAAAAAATATATTATGATTTGTTAGAAAAAGGCAAAAGATTACATTATTTTTCAGCTAAGGATGTTACTGACAAACTGGCTATAAAAAATCCCAGAATGCCATGTTTTTATTGTTTGCCGAAAATCCATAAGGATTTATTGAATCCACCTGGGCGTCCTATTGTTTCGGCCAGTGGGGGCTTTTTGAATAATATTTCTTGTTTATTACATGAGGTTTTACTTCCATTGGTAATAAAATTGCCTTCTTATGTGAAAGATGTTTTTCAATTTCTGACAAAAGTCTATCAGACTATATGGAATGAGAAAATGTTTTTTGTAGTAGTAGACGTAGTAAGTCTCTATACTAGTATTAAACGTCGTGATGGTATTAGAGCTATGAAATATTTTTTAGGTGAAAGTCCTATGGCTGAATATATTACTGAATTAATGATGATGTGCCTTCAAAATAATATTTTTGAATTTGATGGTCAGTTATATAGGCAACAACAAGGAACAGCCATGGGGGCTCCATTTGCCCCTTGCTATGCTAACATGTTTATGGGCTTATTTGAGCATGAATATATCTATACTAATCAATTTTTTTGTACACATGTTATACAGTATTATAGATACATAGACGATCTTATTTTTATCTGTAAAGGTGGTTATGACCTAGTAGATCAATTTATTAGTCAAATTAATGCTAACAATATAGGAATAAGATTTGATGGATTACAAAAAGGCATAAAAGTACATTTTTTGGATGTAGAATTAATAGGGGATAGTCACCGACGGAAGGTAATTTCCAAAATATATAGGAAATTTCCTAGTAGCAATAATATATTGCATGGTGAAAGTTTTCACCCAGGGCACACCATGAAATCTATTCCATATACGGAATTTAATAGAATTAATAGATTATGTAGTGAGAAAAGAGATAGAAATATTGAACTGGAAGACAGTTTTTTGAAATTTAAAGAGAGAGGATATGATGAAGTGTATTTTAGAGAGAGTTTAAATAAAGTATTAAACAGTGAGTCACTGAAATGTGGTCGGATATGGTATAATAATTATAAAAAGAGTGAGCAGGATAAAAATATTTATTTTACGACTACTTATTCAGTCATATCTGATGAAATTACAGATATGATCAAATCTAGTTGGAATATTATAAAGAAAGAAGTAGATTGTTTACAAAATAAGAAGTTATTATTTTCTTTTAATAGGGGTAGAAATATTAAAGATTTTATTGTACATAGTAGGTTTCACAGACCAAAACTGGAAATAATGGGAAGAATAAAAGAAAAAGGGACAGCGATATGTGGTAGATGTAGTATTTGCAGTTTTGTTACACAAAAATTTGATAAAATTAATAATAAGAACTTTGAAACTAATGATAGTTTTACTTGTAATAGTCAAAAAGTTATATATTCAATCAAATGTACTTGTAATAAATTCTACATAGGGGAAACGAAAAGAAGTTTCGCTTGTAGAATAAAAGAACACATAAGGGATATTAAAAATTATAAATTGTCTAGTCCTGTGGCAGTACATTTTAATGAAGTACATAATGGAAGTGTGGAAGGTTTTCAGGCTACAATTTTAGATAATTTAATATGTAAAAAGTTTATGACAGATGAACAAGTTAAACAATTATTAAGAAAAAAAGAGGCATTTTTGATTTTAAAATTTAATACTATGTGTCCTGTTGGTCTGAATCAAGAATGCTTTTGGAAAAGCTTTGTATAAGTTTGTTAAACTGTGCTTTATGTTTTAATAAGGTTCAATTAACTATGTAATATAAGTTATCAATTCATTATTCAATTAAGTATATGTGTATATAAACTGTGAGTCTTTTTTCATTTGATGTACTCTGTTAAAGGCTTGTTGGCCGAGGCGCTAGAGGTTTTTTATTGCTGTTTGGTGAATAAATTTCCTTCCTTGGAATTGCTGGATTGCTGCTGCTGTGGTTTTTACCATATTTGTTACTGTTGGTTGCTGTGGTTTATTATGTATGTACGATCAGTTTATCCATCCTAAAATATTTTAGTGGCTAGGCTTGTTTCTATTAGCACAGTGTATTTACAGCTGGCATGTTGACTGGGCTGCCCAATCAGCTCGCATATTTTTTTGAATACTAATGGGGATTTCTTTTATAAAAGTACAGACATTAAAAAATGAATGAAGCAAGGATGTCCATTGCTGTCAGTACGTTTTGCAATGGGCATAGTGACATTAGTAAGCACAGTTAGGGTGTGCACTAATATTAAATATTATAAGGTTTAATTATAGGGAAAAACAAGTTCCACTTCTTTGACATAATATTCAATAATATTAATTTCGTAGTCATCAGTCATAGGCAAATTATTTCAAAATGTAATAATTTGCTGAATTATTGTTACAGCATTATCAAAACTGTAGTACAATTAAAATATGTTTGATAACAAATTACCAAATTGCTAAGCACATTATTTCAATTGTATACTACATTTATGCATCGATCGGGTAGAGTAACTCATTTCTTTAGACATATGCTTTTCTTCAATCTCAAGACTTCAAAAAAAAAAAAAAAAAAAAAAAAACAAGGACATCAACACAAGAAGGAACTTAAATCATTCAATCATTCTATAAACATAATGATGCTGCTGCTTGAAGACCTGGAAAAAAAGTATATCCAAAGAAAATCAAGACTGTTATGAATTGCAATATAACTTAGTTAAGAAAACCACAAAAGGCTCAAAGATAAATCGCTTACAACTTCTCAGAATGCCTTACACTACAAAGGAAAATCCCGAGCCCACTAAACATAGATAACAAGTTGGACATTCCTAGTAGACCTCTTTCATAACAACTCTACCAAAACATTTCCAGGACAACTCATACCCTCCAACATCCTAAGAGAATTCACATCTCTCCCTCCTAAGTGCTCTGTGTATCCCTCTAACTCCACTCCAGATCATGACTCTATGTCAGACTTCCCCCAATTCTACACTAAAATAATCAAAACCAAAGAAATAGACGAGACCCTTGACAGTGTCCCAAAAGGTGCATCCCCACCCAAAAGAGACAACGTCAATACCTGGTTCATTAATTTAGAAGCAGACTACATCCTACCCACTCTAAAATAGCTGTGCAACCTATGTCTTGCAAAACCTCAATTATACTCAGTTTGTAAAATTAACAGTGAGACATATCCCCACCAAATATTCTTACCTGTGCTAGTGACTTTAGTACTCTCTCAGCCCTACCAACAAAAGGAAAAATCTTACAGAAGCTAATCTATACCAAAGGCCAGTCCCCAAGAAATGTATGAAATACTTAGCCACCAGCTGCACCAGTTTAGGCTGAAAAAGGTACGGTGGCCATCAAATATACAACGTCTTTCTTAATAAAATAAAATGGCACATTGTTTGTTGACCTAACAAAAGCCTTTGACACTGTTGATTATTCACTGCTACTACAGTTCCTAACCTCTGCAAGCATCAGTTCCAGTGTGACCCTGTGTTTTGCAGACATCTCATGGCAAGAACTGAATGCACACCATCTACTTTAGTTTACATGTGCAAAGGTGTCCCTAATGACTCAAAATGTCATCTTATTCTCTTGTCCCTTTTTGTTAACAACATCCCTTGGGAAATCAGCCCTCTCCTAGTGTATGCATATGACAAATTCTACAACTCCTTGTCCTTCTCTTAGTTTCCAGTATCACATTCAATTGGGGATGGAGGTTGGCATAATGGTTAAGGTGTTTACAGACACAAGGTACAGGGTTTGATTCTCACCTTTAAAAGTGAAATTGGTTAAGCTTAAGTGGCCTGCAAGGGCAGTTAGCTTAGTATATACCTACAACCTCAAAGTCAGTAAATTAATATTCTGGTCCAGTAGAATTTCCCATTTCTCTTCTACAACAGCTAGGGCAGCAATTGGGAAAGAGAGTCCTCCTTCAGCTTGAATATGGTTTCCCACTCATTGCTTTTTTTTTTTGCTTTGCAAAAAAAAAAAAATATATATATATATATATATATATATATATATATATATATATATATATATATATATATATATATATATATATATATATATATATATATATACACCTTAATCAACATTTGCTAGTCCATTTACCTCTCCAATAAATGTAAACACCATTGCCTTACAGTTACAAAAGCCATATGACTGCCCATACCATAGACGGCTTCCCTCCTTCTGGGTACCCTGTTATACAAACTAGTTTTGGATAAAAGCTTTCCCTTCTTCACTCAGAGAATTCCAGAAGGATACCTGCCTCCTTATAATCTAAAACTCCTTTCTTAAACTGTATCCTATTTGCAAACTCTCGTTCAGTTTAGAACAAGAAAACTTGCCCTGATCCCCTTCAATAAACACATCACACCGAATGACGTTTGACGACCTTTATTAAACTTTCATAAACATAACTTTATTGACTAATATGATTTACTAATCACAGCATAAATATCCATATAACTGTTAATTAGGACAGCGTGACCTCGCTCACCCTGACAAAATCCTTACCTCCACTCGCTTATCTTACTTATCAAACATTTTCCCATCACTCACTTTCATTTCCCACTTATTAAATTAAACATCCAACCAAATAAGCAGCATCCTTACTTCCACTCGCTTATTTTATCAAGTAGCATCCAAATGCTCACACTCCTTCCCCAACTCATTGAAATGAACATCCAAGACCAGAGAAGAGGGATGAGCCTGCCCCTCTACTCCTCCAACCCTAACCTATTAAATAACCACAATCCCCAATGTTCCAAAAAAAAAGAAGGAAGGGTGGGTAGCAAGTTCATGCCAAAATGTGACTCCTTACCCAATTACACTTGCATAAAACCCATTAAGCCACTCCCTACCCTCACATCATTTCCTCCCAATCTTCTTATATTTCCATT
The DNA here is from genome assembly GCF_019279795.1 of Protopterus annectens. NCBI lineage: Eukaryota > Metazoa > Chordata > Ceratodontiformes > Protopteridae > Protopterus > Protopterus annectens. Next base: position 650,475,681 of record NC_056727.1, read on the forward strand.
TAACCCATTCACCCAGGTCTATATCACATCATCGAGAACTAATAATGTTGAACGGCCATAACATCGAAAGTGCCACTCATTGAAACTGTTCTTGTGGGGGGGACGCACCCCCCACACCCCCCGCTGATTATATATACCAACTCCGAGGTCACACTACAGTGAGGAAAGGTCAACTTTACTGATCCTCACTGTACCGCGATCCCACAAGGACAGTTTTGATGAATGCCACTTTCGATGTTATGGCCGTTCGACATTATCAGTTTTCGATAATGTGATAGGAATCCCCTTTACCCCCATCCCCAAATTACTTTCCTTCCCCTACCCTCTTAATTCACATTACAATTTATATCTGACTCCCACCTGAAGATGTCCCTGGACAAACTGGTTTGTTACCAAATGCCATTTGTCCCAGTTCCCTTCAATAAACACTTCACTCAGAATAACGCTTGATGACCGTTATTAAACTAACATAAACATACCTTTATTGACCAATATTATTTATTAATCACAGCATAACCATCCATATAACTATTAATCACAATATAAACATTCATGTAACTGTTATTAATCACAGCAGAAATATCCATGTAACTGTTATTAATCACAGCATAAACATCCATGTAACTGTTATTAATCACAGTATAAACATCCATATAACTGTTAACTAGGGCAGCGTGACCTTGATCACCCTAACCAAATAAGCAATATCCTTACCGCGACTCACTTATTTTACTTGACAAGCAGTGCCCAACTGCTCATTCTCCTTTTCTGACTCATTGAAATGAACACCCAACACCAGAGGGGGAAAAAAAGAGGGACAAGCCTTGCCATCTTCTCCACCCACCAGCCTGACCAAGCTATTCCCCCTCCTTCCTACCGAAACTTCCAACAAAACCTTCCAAACAAGGGGTGAAGCCAAACATCATTTTGTGTATTCCCTTCTCTCCAAACCAAACTGGATCCCTGTCATCAACCTCCCAGAGCCCTATCATATAAATACCCAAAACAGCCATTGCCTAAGTGGCTGAAATTAAACTGATGATCACTCTCTCATGCCAAAGTAATACACATACCCTTGTATAACCTCTGTAAATTAAACAAATCATCAATTATCCTAACTACCAACAGTAGCTAGGTAATTATTCCCAGGTCATTACCTGCCAAATGTTTACCATCAGAACTCTGAGAAGCCCAATGTCACCTGAAACACAGCAAGGTCAATTGCATGCCATCATGTCTAGCTGCAACTCCCTTTTTCTGCCCAATGAAAATAATAATGACCAAATAATAATGACCAAATAATAATGACCCATTTAACATAGTGAGACACTTTAAAAAGCAACGGAGATCTTGCTTTCTCTGTTGCTTTTTTTAATGCTGTCTCGCTATGTTAAACTCATTTAACATAGCGAGACAGGTTGTAAAAAGCAACGGAGATCTTGTTTTCTCCGTTGCTTTTGCCAACAGCTCTGATGTACTGCGTAAGTATACACATGCACAGTACATCAGAACTGCCGCAGAATACCAGACACATTGCTGAAGGGCAGCAAGGAGGCATTATACAATGCCATTATTTAAGAAAAGTAAGTATTTTTTTCTTAAATAATGTCATTGTATAATAGCAATAACCCACTTCCGGGTGTGGGAAATGCTGGATTTACCCGCAGTTGTCTTTGTTTGGCCACTCGGGCTTCGCCCTTGTGACCAAACCACACCAACCGTGGGTAAATCCAGCATTACCCACACCTAGGCATGGGTCATTGCTATAATATAAAATGTTGGTAATTTTTATATGTTTAGATATACTATTTAAAATTGTTTATCTTGGGTGAACTGTCTTGGACAATTGATTGTTTCTTTAAAAGAAAGACTAATCAGTTTTAATATACTAAGTTGCATCACATAATTAAATTAACTTATTTAAACATGAGCTTAGATGTAATTGAGATTGTTCTGATGAAGTCTGTATGTTTTACTATTGGCCGAAAGTGATTACCAATAAAATAGTTTCATTTTATAATTTTATTGACATGTGGTATCTCATTTCTTTACACCTATGGAGTAATAGTGATCTACAACTTTGTGTCTGCCAGCAATACAGTCAAAAGTAACACATTTTAGCAAATATAATCACTTGAAGAGGAAATACAGGCATCAGCAATGCACTTTAACAAAGCCAACCGCATGGAAGCATAAAAAATAATAATTATGTTTCTGGAAATATATTGCTTATTCTGATGTTATTAACTTGAAATTGTTGAACTTTATTTCCTTTTGTTAATCAGCTGCACCTGAGTTACAAACGTGAAACTTGCTTGATACAGTATCTGAGAATCAAATGCCTACTTAATACCATTTAAAGACTTACCAGACTTGTGACAACCAGACATGACTGCAAACATGTCTTTCAGAAGCAGAACTAGTTAGACTAAAGCATCAGATATAAACAAAAGTTTAATAAAAGCTGTTTGCGCCTGCCTTATCTAAACATTAAGCAGCACTGTAGAAGATAAGAGTTTCAGTCAAAGGCAAAGCTAAATGTCAGGGACAGGAGAATAAGGCTGATCTGACTTCTTGTACAGTTTATGCAGTACACCAGAAATGAACTACTTCTGAACTTTAAGGATTAAGCAGATGTGAATGTCTGTCAAGACATCTAAACTAAGCATAGCTGTCATAATCCAAGCTTTGCTGAAATTCAGAGTCATGAATACTCTCAGATAAAGGGTAATGAAAAACAGCAAAAGTGAACACCTAGCAACAGTCTATGACAACCTATTGTTCATATGAAACTTCCAAAATATTTTTAAGATGTACAAGTGTTAAGGATACATTTTTGCTCTCAGCTATTCTGCAAAACAAAATGATTTTTCATCAGCTGCCACATATGGAGACAGAAGTCTTTGGACAGGTCAGTTAGCCATATTTAAAGCATGAGCATTTCTGTATTAAGAAGGAAAGTTATTTTGATCCAGAGGAAAAAGTTAAAGCTGTGTAAAACTGTAAGATGTTCTTCCATGGAGGCAGATACTGAGGTCTCATTAGGTGAAATGGCATGCAGGGATGAGCTCTGCATACTGTTGAGCTACACTGCCTTGTATTGCCTTTTTTTCATTTAATATGGAAGTTAGTAAGTATGCTCATATGAGTACTGCACAAAGCTCTTCATGTGTGCTAGATATAATCTAATCAGAGTTAGAATTTGGGTTAGGGTTAGAGTTAGGGTTAGGGTTAGCACACATGAGTAAGGTGGCACAGGAAGACAGAGGCAGTGTTAAGGATAGAAATACTAATGGCACAAATCAGCAACTAAAGAATATAGTTTGATGATATGGAAACAACACATGCACATCCTGGAAGACATTGGGAAGAGAACAGGAACTTTTTAATATTAGGAATCCAAAGAGCCCAAATGGCTATCATTTTTCAGCAAAAAACAAGACAACAAAATTTGAAGACATACAATGTGATGGAAATATAAAACCTAAATCTTAGATGGGGGTGATGCCAGATACAAACAGAAATTTCAGAAATTTGTGGGAAAGAGATAAAAATCTGTCAAATTGCCAGTACTTAGAAATAGTTATGTTGCAGTATAATTACTATCTATGACTTACTTTAAGTGTTTGCAGTTGGCAGAAAAGAGTGGGAAATCATTTTTGTTGGTGAAAATACCGTGCTCCTGTAAATACATACCTGTCAGAAATTCAAATAAACTCATCATATATATAGTCTGTGATTTGGTTATAGAGTAGAGGTATTCCCTAAACTACTAAAGTATTCATAGTACTTTGTATAGTGCACTTTCTTTTGTTGTGGGGTAATCTCTTTTTATAGCAATGGGCAACTAAGTTTACTTAAAAATTTTGTATATAGTATGTATGATAAATTCTAAAAAACAAGTGGATGCCCAAATATATAAAAAGCACAGGCTCATTTGAAGAATCAAGTAAAAAGATAGCTCAATTGGCCTTCCTTAGTCAGTTCCACAAAATATTTGCACTATTTACTGTAGCTTAAAAGAGAGGACATAGCCAGTCCAGCAATGAGATACCAAGTAAAGGTCACAGGTTCAGACCTTGGCTACACCCTATTTTCAACTCTACACAGTTCTTCACTTGATCTCCCCTCAGGCCACATTTACAATGCATCAATTGGCCTTCCTTAGTCAGTTCCACAAAATATTTGCACTATTTACTGTAGCTTAAAAGAGAGGACATAGCCAGTCCAGCAATGAGATACCAAGTAAAGGTCATAGGTTCAGACCTTGGCTACACCTTATTTTCAGCTCTACACAGTTCTTCACTTGATCTCCCCTCAGGCCACATTCACAATGCATCAAGACTGGACAATTCAACTTTAGGAACAATGAATCTTAAGCAGAGCTGCCGCTCTATCCCATGATGAGCCTCTCACTTGGAATTAACTTCATGTATTTTCTCCTCCTTCAGACTACAGTCTTTTATATAACACTGACTGTCAATTAATTTTCCATTAGGCACCTAGTACGATCGATTTGTTTTATAAATTGCTATGAAAATTTTACAGACAGCATGTTTGTATGTCATGGGTTCAGTTCATATGGTTGTTCCATATGTATTTGTTTCACATGAGGATGCTTTATTAGTCTGAGGTAATCCTATATCATTTGACTGAAAAAAGTACTAACTTTTAAGCCAGTCTGAATATTGTTTATGGAGTCTCTGTGGACAAACTTCTCATGGTGGTGTTAATTTGGTGAAATTTTAAATATATGGCCTACCTACATATTCCTTGGATTATGGTTGTTGGACACACACACACACACACACACACACACACACACACACACACACACACACACACACACACACACACACACACACACTCCTGGAAGTAAATATTGTAAGATAATTATAGGCCACTTTAAAAAACATCATTGAAGAAAGCCCATTTCGATTCCTGAGATAGCCATGGAAAGCAGTCCTTAAAGTAAGTACCTGTGGGATGATTATAAACCATATCCTCTGACATCTCCAGAGTATACACATTTATATTCCTGAGCTAGGTTTGACTTCAACGTTTTGTTAAGAAGTCTAAGATTGTCTAAAGCAGTAATATCAGTAGGAAGACTGTTCCACACAGCAGGAGAAATCTTGCAAAAAGTCAGTTTGATGGTAACAATGCTTCAGAGGGACTAAGGAGGTCCATATACTATTAATTTGTTTACAAGAGGTGGGCAGCACCTATCTTTTTGGAGTTCAAAGGTAAGCGCATTGATCAGGCAGTCAGACCTTGAGGTGATGAGAAGCCATTTAGTTAAACTAGTAAAGTGGAAAAACCTTAGAATCCTGTTTCCTTTAGTTTGTAATGTAATTGTTTTTCATACTGATACAGGGACAGTGATGAGTAAAGCATGAGGGATTACAACATTGATGGTGGCAGGATGGACAGCATCAGAAGTTAGTAGATGTGGATTACTACAAGCCAACTTAAGTTGTTCCAAATCTTTAGTTGTAGTCAATGTAATTGTGAAACATTATATTGTCATCTAAAAGTACTCAAACTTATTTTTCTTGAGTAGTATCATAGTTATATTAGGAATATAGGGTGTAGTAATATTACATAGCCTTTCTGCAGTTCCAGATATCATAACTGTGAATGTAACAGTGATAATATTTATTATTTTAGAAAAAATTCTAAATTAAGAAGAAACCATTTTGCAACATTGTATCTATCTGATGTGTTGACTTATGAGCTATGTAAGGTGTATCACAAGCAAAAATGATAATTCTTAAATGAGGCAAGTCCCATAAAAGGCTAGTTATGCAAAGTAAATAGAGTGGTGAACCTAAGAAAGAGCCCTCTGCAACATTAATATGGATACAGCCTGTTACTGATTATGATATTGGATAAATAATTCATAACATATATGGTCACTTCTGTTGAATATGCATAATCATCTAGCTTATTAAGTGTATGGTCATGGTTAACATTTTTTAAAGTTCTTTTTAAATCAGAAACATAGCTACATTAAATGGCCTCACTATATGTTTCAGTAAAGAGATGATTGTCATTTGTTTACTATATTTTGGGTGAAAGCTATGCTGTTTATCTGGGGTTCAGACTAAATGGTGGCAAGACATTTCCCTATGGTACATTTTGTTGTGGACACATGGCTGAAGTTACATTCAGTTTCAGAGACATATGGCTTTTGCAAATTTACTGTGGGCAAAAAGAAACATCCACTGCCGTGCCTACAGCTTCAATAAACAAGTGCATGTGGGCAGGGAAAGTAATGTGTGTTGCGCTTAGTTACAGTATATGTAAGTACAACATGTAGAAGTGTGCTACAGCATGGAAGAAATCATGCATGTTGCTGTAGTCACAATTATGCTCCAGTGCTTGTTTTAAGTAATGTTCCCTGGATACTGTGAAGGGTGTAATTGTCCACATACACCAATAATAAATGCACTGACCACTGTGCACTGCATGTTTACTGCCACTGACATGCCTGCTGTCAATGTCTGCCATTTTGGAACAAATAAAAGAGAAATATGAAAATGAATTGTTATTAAAAGAAAAAATATTATATAAAGAGTCTATTTATATTTTAAGGTATAACATATTAGCCCCTATGGGGCTCAATAATGGAGTAAATTGGAGGTGTTTGCTTTAAATAAGATTTTATTCTGTTTTGTTTTAATTAATTGTTTAATTTAATTAGATAATGGTGGAAATTTAATTGAAATTGGAATATACAGAGAGAACTGATTGTAAGCAGTTTTGTATTCTGTAAAGGTGCTTACACTGAGGTGCTAGAACTTTTGTTGAATAAAAGTGTGGATTATTATTTGTTTGCGTTTTCCTGTTGCTGTTCTGATTTTCTTGCTGCTGTTCCTGTTGATTAACACATTTGGATCATCTGGTTGTGTTAGATTTGGTCATAGGAGCATTGGTTGTATGATATAAAGTGTGCCATATTGTCTGCTATCTTTTGATGCTTGGGGCAATGAACTTTAGTTTCTTTCCTGCATAGTTGGTTACTGAAGCTGTGGGCTTAGTCCTGTGTGCTTCTGTGTACCCGCAGTTCACTTTGCAACAGCCATATGTCTGCAGCTGAATGTAACTTTAGCCATGCATCCCAACCAAATGTACCATAGGAAAATTTCTCGGAGTCTAGAAGCCTGAACGTATTTTTCAGTTAAAATGTAATATTTGTCAGTGTGGTTTATTTATTTATCTTTACTTTATATATAAGTTTTAAAAAAAGTGTTGAAAGACAAAGGTTTGCTATTATGGCAGCAGTTGTAAGTAAAGGGATATAGTATAGGTGAGCCTGGCTTCTAATCCAGCTAAGGCCAGACTTTTGTGGGGAGAGGGGGGTGGCATAATGGGTAAGCACTTCACCTCATGGAAACAATGTACAGAGTTTAATTCTGACCTTGGGTTATTGGCTAGGCTTAAAATGGCCGTTCTGGGCAATTAGCTTAGTATTCACCTATGAGTTTGAGAAATTACATTTAACTGTACTGATGCCTCAGTAATATATTTTCAGGTGTAACTATGGGTGCATGTTATATAACTTGTGACAGCCTCTCTTTACCCCAGGCAATAATCAAGGAGCCACGATCCTCATCACTGACACCAGAGATATAGATGGAGACTCAAAACAGGAATAGATTTACACAGTATTTTAAGACGCAGCTCTCTGCATCAAGCAAAATTTCCCCCAAGAGCACACAGAGACCACGCTCTTGACCTGGGACTGGGCTCTCTATCTCTCCAAATCCCAAACAAGACTTACTTTGGAGTGCTGTGTCCCAGTTCAAAGTAGTTGACACACCAACGACTAGGTATTTGATTTTCACACACACGCACACACTCCTCGGAAAGGCTAGCACAGATTTACTAACTGTAACCCTTCTGCCCAGACTATAAGGTAACTACTTTGCCACCAGTCAACCATTCTCAGGCTCTTACACGGGTATTCAATTATAGTGAGCAAAACCAATACTAATGTGCCAAAAAGAGGTACTGCCAACACAGCCAGCTGTCATTTTGTAAACAATTATATGTCACTTGTGAATATCAAACTAATTTATATAAGATCATAAACCAATCAAAAAACTGATGAAAAAACAAAACAACTGACGAGAAGCCGGTCCAAGGTACACTGTAAAAAGTTTATTGCGGAATACAATAAACTGTATAATCCAAATCTTTAAGAACAATGTAAACAAACTAATATAAACACTTTTCGTTTGCACTAAAGCAAACTTCCTCAGAAGACCTTGTAATTAAAAACACTACAAGTTTAAATTAGTATTACTAGTGACATCACAATTACATAATTATGCTGCTATTCAAACTTTAAAGATGTAGTGCTTTAAAATAACGAACCACTCAGTTTAATCAAAAGCACACTTTAAAATTTCCTTATACCAAATATACTATACTTGTTGTTGTAACATTTTAAGAATAGCCCTGAATGTAATACTTGTGACCTATAAAAATGTATATGTGTGTGGTATATCCATCTGTACCAGTATATTTAAAATCATAAATAAAAAGTGTGTGTGATAACCGTTCCCTTAAATTCTGTACGGCTTTTCATGTTCAAAAATACCTGATAATAAGGTTCAACAACATATTTAAACCACAATTGCCACTGTATACTGTAAAACAAATGTACTATCTACACATATTTCTATTTTTTAAAATGCAACTAACTGAACACATATCATTCAACCCAGGCAATCTATATGCATAAAGTCTGATTTGCCATGTTAATTCCAATTCTTCTAAAAGAATTGGTATCGGACCCACTCTCGGGGGTATGTTTACTTGATCTATTGCCATGTATGCAAAACTATGGCCGGGTGAGGTATGTACATGCTTTGCTAATGCATTATCCATTTTACCTTTATTTATAGCATACTGGTGTTCATACACTCTCTCTCGAAGTTTACGTTCCATTTTCCCAATGTAAAACGCGTCACACTGCTTACACTTTGCAAGATAGACTATAAGTTTAGACTGACAGGTGAATTTAGATCTCAACTTGTATTTCAAATTATTAACAACAAAATTATTGGAAGTTTCCATGTACTTACAATAATTGCATGCTTCACATTTAAACATGCCAGTTGTTTTTATAGTTTGAAACGTCAATGATTCAAAAACATTTTTCATATTCCTACCCCTTCTAAAGGTTGTACCGGGTGTGTCACCCAATCTATCCCATAACATTGGAAATGATTTAAATAAATTCCAATTTTTCTTTAAGATGCCTATTACTAGGTGACTGTCACAGGTAAATGTGGTGATGAAATTTGAACTATAGCTATTAACGCTACATGATGCAACCTTTTCATTTCTGTATGTGGAGGCTACTGTTTCAAAAGGCTCTTTTGGTGTATCCATTTCTATGTCACATTGAATTTTTACCGTTAATATCGGTGAATAAATTCCATTCATCCTTTTACCTGTAACCTCGTCAGTCAACTTGTAATTAAATCTTCAGGGTAACCTCGGTCTAGAAACATAAGTTTAAGATGGTTGCATTCAGCATATAAATCACGCAATTGTGTGTTAATTCGGGACGCTCTTACTAATTGGCCTTTCACGACTGAATGTTTCTGGTGGAAGGGGTGGCAACTTGAAAAATGGAGAAAATCATTTGAATACGTAGCCTTCCTATGTATGCTTGCCTGGAAACAGTGTGAAGTTCTATTTTTTACAACCAATAAATCAAGGTATGCTATTTCTTCTGTACTAAACACCGAGGTAAACTTAAGGAAATCAGTTGTACCATTAAAATAATGCAATAAATCAGACCCTGTTTGGGTGGAACCAATTTTGGAAAACGGAATTTTATTGTTAATAATTTGAAATACAAGTTGAGATCTAAATTCACCTGTCAGTCTAAACTTATAGTTTATCTTGCAAAGTGTAAGTAGTGTGACGCATTTTACATTGGGAAAATGGAATGTAAACTTCAAGAGAGCATGTATGAACACCAGTATGCTATAAATAAAGGTAAAATGGATAATGCATTAGCAAAGCATGTAGATACCTCACCCGGCCATAGTTTTGCATACATGGCAATAGATCAAGTAAACATACCCCCGAGAGGGGGCCCGATACCAATTCTTTTAGAAGAATTGGAATTAACATGGCAAATCAGACTTGATGCATATAGATTGCCTGGGTTGAATGATATGTGTTCAGTTAGTTGCATTTTAAAAAATAGAAATATGTGTAGATAATACATTTGTTTTACAGTATACAGTGGCAATTGTGGTTTAAATATGTTGTTGAACCTTATTATCAGGTATTTTTGAACATGAAAAGCCGTACAGAATTTAAGGGAACGGTTATCACACATACTTTTTATTTATGATTTTATATTTTTATTTATGATTTTATATATACTGGTACAGATGGATATACCACACACATATACATTTTTATAGGTCACAAGTATTACATTCAGGGCTATTCTTAAAATGTTACAACAACAAGTACAGTATATTTGGTATAAGGAAATTTTAAAGTGTGCTTTTGATTAAACTGAGTGGTTCGTTATTTTATAGCACTACATCTTTAAAGTTTGAATAGCAGCATAATTATGTAATTGTGATGTCACTAGTAATATTAATTTAAACTTGTAGTGTTTTTAATTACAAGGTTTTCTGAGGAAGTTTGCTTTAGTGCAAATGAAAAGTGTTTGTATTAGTGTGTTTACATTGTGCTTAAAGATTTGGATTATACAGTTTATTGTATTCCGCAATAAACATTTTACTGTGTACCTTGGACCGGCTTCTCGTCAGTTGTTTTGTTTTTTCATTAATTTATATAAGATGCTTGTGTAACAAATGTATTAGAACTGTATGTCATGTATATATCAAACTCCTCTGTACAGTTGTTTGTGTTGAAAAGGTATTTGTACAGTGCTTGTGCTTAAAATGTATCCACAGTGTGCCCTACTAGAAGAGAACAGACAGGTACATGCACTGTTTAAATGTATATGTTAACGGAGGAAGCCAGAAGGTTAACCTCAGTCCAGCAAACTTTTAGAGAAATATCTGAAATTAAGTTACTTTATAGGCTAGGCCATAAAGATGCATCAAGGCAGCTAAAGACACAACATTTGTACTAGGAAGCATTTTATATTGTTTTGGGGTGAACTAATTGCTACTTTGGAAGCATGAAGGAATGCAATTGTTTTATGACTTCTTCCAGCACCTGCCAAAGATCTGAGCAAAAGCCCTTGTATGGGTATTTGTATAAGCAGATGCTGAATACGGTCAGCTGCCAGGAATGGGGGTTTGCATGAAAACTAGAAGTCAGATGACCAGAAATTACCTCATCAGTAATATTTAAGATATTATTTTGAGAAGTCTGTTAGTGAGACAGAGCATTCTGCATTCTGTTTTGGACCTGACAGCAACAACAAGAACCATTCACCACATCATCTGCCTTCTTCCATAGTAAGTAAGTTTCTAGGGAACAGTATAATTCTCTTAGATTCAGTCAGAAATATAGTGAAGCTTAGCTTAAATATTTTTCTTTATTAGTATGAGCCTGTGCTGCAATGTTATTTTAAATATTTCCTTTGATTTTGAACTCTGATGTCACTGTGACTATATACTATTTTCTTGTTCTTTTATTATTTATTATTAAATATATTTAAACCTTTCATTGTGGCTAATCTGCATAGAGCTATTTAAGTTTTGAGAGTACTTGGATATTTATTTGGTGACACTGTGTGGGCCACTCCTAATACCCTTGCTGTTGGTTAAACTACCATTTATATTATTATTAATATTACACGGTACAATTGGACACCCTTTGTTAAGGGCATTAAAGTAGCTGATAAGGAGTGACTGATGGCAGTGGTAACTACATTATAGTCTGGGTAGAGGGAGGCATAGCTAGTAAACCTGTGCCATCCTTTCCCAGGTGTGTGTGTGTGTGTGTGTGTGTGTGTGTGTGTGTGTGTGTGTGTGTGTGTGTGTGTGTAAATCAAACCTCAAAGAGTATGTGTGTCACCTATTTGGGCAGGGACATGAAGCACTGGTTGGACAGAGTAGGTGTTGGTGGTCCTGGCTTAGTCACTCAGCTGAGATAGCAACTCTATAGCTGTGCCAGTGGGGAGTCTTATTGAGGATCTGGAGGAAGAGGGAGAAAATAGCCCTCGACTGCCTGCAGCTTCTGTGTGCTCTTAAGGGAAATTGCACTTGTTGCAGAGAGCTGCATCTAGAAATTCTGTGTGTGTACTTGTAATCCGAATAGTAAACATCCCCCACAGGTGCCTGTGGTGCAGAGTGAGACTCCTTGAGTACTGGTCCAGTGGAGGGTCATCACATCTTAGTTGGCTGGCAGTGGTAGAACCACTACACCACATAGTGGGATTCAGTGGTGTGGACATTGAACTCCTGTAGCCTTAAACAGTGGTCACTAAAGAAGGTGTTTGTACTCTCAAGCAGCCACTTGGAAGACATTCAGAGTTTCATATCACAATAGTTTTATTTATGTTTTTTTAATTTAGTCAGGGAGAGCAGGCAAGGATGTCAATAAAGAATTAGGGTATGCTGACAAGGAGCTAGTTGGCTGAGATGTGCCAAACCAAAGGACTGGTACACGCCAACTGGACGAAAGCAGAAATGATTGCAACCTTAGCGACAGCAGCATCACAGACCAGCAACCAGGAAGGCAGCCAGGCTGGCCTTGAGAATGTACAACTCTCTGAAAATGGACAGTTCAATTTTTCCTCAGAGGACTCATAAATCCATCTGGTGTTAAAGAGACCTGAACTGGTGGCCAAACATTTGGAACTAGAATAAGCAGAGAGACTGCAATATCTGGAAACTGAAGAAAATGAGAGGCAGAGGCAACATGAAAAGGCATGCTGACTCTGCCAATGTAATGGAGGTACTGGGGAAGGGAATAACTGAACCCCACAAGCAATAAAGGTCAGTAAATTTCTTCCACAATTTACAGAGGGTGATCATTTTGATAGTTTTATTCATATGTTTGTAAGGGTATGTAAACAGTATAATGTTGACCAAGGGCTCTGGGTATGGTTTCTGACCCCCTTACACCATGGTAAAGCTGTGACTGCTGTTTCTAAGTTGTCTGATACTGATTGTTTAGATTATAATACAGTTAACAATTGTTTATTAGAGTGTTTTAAGTTAACACCTGAAACTTATAGAAAAACATTTTTTGAGCATAGAAGCAAGGCAGATGAAAGTAAGTGTGATTATATTGTGAGTTAAGCACTTATTTTCATAGGTGAGTGAATGTGTGTCAGGTCCCACATTTGAAGGGCTGGCAGATCTTTTGGTGAGGGAACAAGCCCTTAGCACTTTGACTGAGGACATGAAAAACTGGTTGGCAGATAGAGAATGCAACACAGCAGATGAGTTGGGGGAAAAATGAGACCTATATCTAGCAAGCAGGGCATCACTACACAGGAAAGCAATACCCAGTGCTGCACATGGGCATATGGAAACCCATGGTGGGCAGCCTTAACTTCCCCAACAGAGTCTGATAGTAAAAGGGGAAGTCACTAATTCAGGTACACAGCCAGGATCCAGAGTTAAATGTTTAAATGTAACCAGTGGGGCCATGTAGCATATAGATGTCCATGGCGGCAAGGTGGGGAACAAAAGGCAGTGGAGCCAGCAAGTGGGAATGACAGAATGCCAGCAGTAAATTTTCTGGAGACAACAAGGGTAGCAAACTACCACAAGAAATTATATCCTATCTTAGTTGATGAGAAATAGGCCACTGCTAAGAGAGACACAGCCTCTGACCTAACTATTGTGAAGCCAGCAATGGTTAAAGAGGAGCACTACTTGCTTGGGCAGTCTACTCCAATCAGAGCTTTAGGAGGGACCCCATTCAAAATACCTTTGTCTTGGGTTCATCTCGACTGGGAGGATGGAAAAGGAAACAAGCAAGTAATTGTGTTTGAAGATATCCCTGCAGAGGTCCTGATAGGGAATGATTTTGTTAATGCAGTAGCTTGTGTGCATGCAGTTACATGCAGTCAGGCTTGGAGACAGGCATGTGGGTCTGGTAGCCTGGGGGGACACAAACAGACCACACACTTGAAGCCAGGACTGGTGAGGTGATTACTTCAGAAAGGGAGCTGCCCTGTGACAGTGCAACTGAAGGTGAGCCACAGCTGCTGCTGGGTACTAATGTTCCCTTGGATCATGTGACTGCAAGGGCAAAGGTGAGTAGTAGTACCTAGGTTGACAGTGAGGCACCACTGTCAGAGGATACCAGACTTCCTGTGAAAGGGGAGCTGGGAAGGGTTACACAGAGATAGTTGAAACAGGCTCAACTCTCAGACCCTACATTACAAGGCCTGAGGGAAGTAGCTAGGGAGGCACCTGATTTATTTATTTATTTATTTGCAGTTTGATTACCGGGGATGTCCACTGGGCCAAATTGACCCATTTTCAGTGGAGGCCCGGGGAGGAAAGCTCCAAGACGCATTATACAATTTAGATACAACTGATAGTTAATATTAAAGATAATATTATGTAGAATAGTTACTCATGAATGCATTCAGTATCATGCATAGTTAACAAATTCATTAAGCTAGAAAGTAGGGGTCATACAGTTTCATTTGAGGAAAACACGTATGTGTTAGGTGTGAAAACAGTTTACATACAAACCTTTTAAGAAAATGTAAATACGCTTTACATACACACATCAACAGTAGAAAGCTATTTACAATATTTACAAGGTTGGGCTGTATGAGGGTAGCTGTATGAGATGTTGAGAGCTTAGAGAGAAGCTATAGAAATTGTCGAGAGCTTAGATAGACTCATAGGAAAATAACTATGAGAGTTGTAGAGCTTGGGAACCAGAGAGAGAACCCCCATTGATTAGGTTGGGTGAAGGCAGGTAGATTTCCATTTAGTGGACAGGTGTTTGAATTGTTGGGTTTTGAAGTTTTCTGAGTTTGGTATTGTTCTTAGTGTGGAGGGAAGGGAATTCCATTTTTTGCCTAGTGTGAAAGATAGGAGAGGTTGGACAGCAGAACGTTTAGGTTTATGGGTAGTAATTAAGTTCTGATTTTCAGATCTGAGAGCTCTGTTGGGTGTATAAGGGGGAATGATGTTAGAGTGGGACATTTTGATGGGTGAAATATGAGTCTATATGCAGTAGTGAGTTAGAGATAGTCAAGGTAGTTTGGGAGTTCAAGCCAATTCAGGGATTGTAGGGTTAGGAAGTGATGGGTGGTATTTTTAGATTTAGAGGCAAATTTAGAGATTTTGTTGTAGCAGTTTTTTAGTTTAGACATGATAGAGGAGGACAGGCTGGTTAGGAAAGGGGCTCCATATAATAAGGAAGGAAGAAGATAAGTCAAGGCCAGAGTTTGCCTGGTAGAGTTGGAGAGAAAGCGATTATTCCTATACAGCATACCTAGCTTTTGGTGGGTTTTCTTAATATTTTGTTGAATATGAATATCAAACTTGAGGTGTTCATCTACAGTAATGCCAAGTAGTTTGGCATAGGGGACAACTTCTATAGGTGAGTTGGTTTGACTATACACTTTGAAGTTGTTTTTATCATAGGAGAGGGTCTTTGTGGGAGGGAATAGTCGAATCTTGTATTTATTTGCATTGAGAGAGGTGGTTTTGGCACATCCAGTTTTCAGTTATTGAGAAGGCAGTTTGGGTTTTAGTTAGCAATTCAGAGAGGTTTGAGGCAGAGCAGACTAAGGTTGAATTGTCTGTGTATTGAATGATTTTAGCATCAGGAATAGCAGTGTGAAAGTTATTGATGAAGATGTTAAAAAGCATTGGCCCAAGGACGGATCCCTGTGGTACGCCAGTTGGGGTAGATAGGAAGGAAGAGATGAAGTTCTTTCATTTGACTGTCTGTGATCTGTCTGATAGAAAGCTGGAGAACCAGGATAAAGCATTATGTGAGAAATTAAGGTTTGAGCGATGACAGAGAAGGTGCTTGTGGGAAACAGTATCAAAGTCTTTCGACAGATCAAGTAAAACAATAGAAACTAAGTGTTCTGAATCTCAGGCTTGATTGACAGTTTCTAGGAAAGAGAGTAGAGTGGTTATTGTGCTATGGCCTGGATGGAAGCCATGCTGGGTAGGAGTGAGAAGATTGTTTTGCGTCAAGAAATGCATAAGTTGGAGGTGGATGCATTTTTCTAGGATTTTGGAGATTGGTGAGAGCAAAGCAATGGGGCAAAGGTTTGAGAAGCTGGTATTTTTGCCTCCTTTATGAAGAGGAAGAATATAAGATGAGCACCAGAGTTTGGGGACATATGATTCTTTTATGGATTGGATAATAATGATGCTGATTGGGAGAGCAATGCCATCAGCAACATATTTTAGGAAGGAAGAGGGAATATTGTCAGGAGCGTTAGAGCAAGGTTTAAGTTTGTACAAAAGTTTTTTTTATAAAGATAGTAGAGTTGAGTTTGAGTTCAAACAGATGAGGAGAGTTAGAAGGGGGAGAGTGTAGAGCAGTTGGGTTTTTATTAGGAAATGTCTTGGTGAGGGTAGTAATAGTTTCTATGAAAAATGAGTTAAAGTCAGAGCCTAGTTCGAGGTCAGATTTACTTGGGTCAGGACAGGGATTATTCTTGGAGCCTGGATTGAGGAGTCAGTTTATTGAGTTCCAGAATTCTTTGGGGTTTTTATTGTTATTGGACTGAAGTTTGATATAGTAGGATTTTTTGTCTTTGGTGATTAGTCGTTTTGCATGGTTACAGAACTGTTTATATTGGAGCAAGGTATTGGCCAGTTTATTGTTTTGGTAAAGCTTCCATAGTTTGTCTCTGTGGTGCATAATCTGTTTTGTCTCTTTGGATAGCCAAGGAGCAGTTTTAATTTTTATCCTTTTGTTTCTTATTGGGGCTAGTGAGTTTAAAGTATCAAGAAAGACAGAGTTGAAGTATTCTACAGCCTTGTCAAGAGGAAGGATGTTTAGAATTTGCCATATCATTTGTTTGAAAGTATTTGAGAAAGTAGTTGGGTTGAAGCTACTGAGGTTATGAGTTTGAATGTATTGATGCTGGTGTGGGGAGGAACTAGTTGAGCGATGCATAAAGGCTGGGAGGTGGTTGCTAAAGGTATCAGGAATTGTGCCAGAATTGGTTATTTTATTTGGATCTGAGACTAGGATCCAATCTACAGTGGATCCAAGACAGTTTATTTTGTTAGGTCGAGTGATGGAGAGGATTATTTGAGTGAAGTTATAGAGGTTAATGGATAGGGAGGGAGAGAGGCAATTGATTTTATTCCAGTCAATATTCACATCACCAAGGATATAAGTTTCATAGTTAATTTCAGTAGAGGCACATAGGAGAATATTTTCGAGTGTAGAAATATTGTTACCAGGTGAGATATATAGGGCAATGATGCAGATATTTTTATGTTTATTTAGTTTTAGAATTCAAGCAGTTAGTTCAGTGTTCTGGAATTGAGGAATTGGAATTTGGAAAGGAATTAAGGTAAGAAGGTTGGAGTAGACTAGGGCAGTGTCTCCACCTTTTTTATTTAGTCGGTCATTTCTGAGACAATGAAATCCTGGGGCAGAATCTCAGAGTTGGAGATAAAGGGCTTGAGCCAAGTTTCAGTGATGGCTAAGATATCTGGTTGGTTATGGCTTAACCAAGCTTGAAATTGGTGTACTTTGTTTTTTAGACTTGGTGCATTAATTGTAAAAATCTTTAGGGTGTTGTGATAGGAGGAAGAGGGTAAGGGATGAGTGTTGTTAATAAAGGATGTAGGACCAGGGTTAGGATGGATATCACCAGCTTGGACTAGGTTGTTGAAGGAGATATCCTTTAGCCATATTGGTCTCCCAGGCATGAATTGTGGTAGATTGTAGATTGGAGCAGGTGACAGTGTCTTGACTTTAGAGGAGAAGAGTTTAGTGTGAAATAGGTGCAGAGGGTTGGGCTGAATGAGAGAAGAGGAGATAGAGTAGAAATGGGAGTAAGAGTGACGGAGAAGGTGGGTTTGTATGGTAGTTGTCTTTGTAGGTGGTACTGGACAAGCATAGGTGGAATATGAGGTAGCATAGAATAAGGGAAGTAGGAACTTAAAGAGGAGGCTGGGGGACTGCAGGGTGTGATAACTTGAGGAGAGCATGTTGGAGCAAAGAGAGAATGGTATGAGTGGTTAGGAAAATAGAGAAGGCTATGAAGAAGAAAGGGTTTAAAAAGCGATGGAGGTATTCTAGAGATTTAAGGAAAGAGGAGGGGACTATAATTATTGGGTGGAGTACATATTACATATTTTAAGAAGGATGGCTATAGGTGGGAGGAGTAATGAGGAGGGAGCTGGTATTGGGTACTTAGGCTGAGAGGGTGGGGTAAGATCTGAATAAAGCTAGGAGTACTGGGGGTGGGTGAGAACTGGGGGCAGGGCAGGGGAGCGGAGTGAGCCTGTAGGGCGAACGGAGCAGGAAAGAACACTAGAGGTGAGTATGGCAGAAAAAGTACCAGCAAAGAGCAGTTTAAAGGCTGTAGTTGGAATGTATGAGCTAAATATTTCCAGCCAGAAAATGAAGGCTGCCTTTACAGAGGGTGGTTTAGCAGGGGGGCTGAAGATATTTACAGTCTAAGGATATTAACTCACAACCAACTGTTTGTGAAAAAAATAAAAAACTTGTTGGGATTATAAAGAATATCTAGGATTTATATTGGTAGATGCTTTCACCTAATGGAAAAAGGAGATAGAAAACAGCAGGGATAGTTAAACCAGTCTTAGCTTTAAATACATACTAGGGTAGTGATAACAGGAGGGGGAGAGGGCAAACGGTCTGCAGTAGGCTGCTAGAACGCACACATGGGAGGGCAGATTAACTCTATAGATAGTACATCAAGTCTACATTTAATTAGTGTTAAGCAACATACATTTACACAATCTTGTTGGGGGGTCTTCTCAGAAATATTTTTCTAAGTACCAGGCAAGCTGGCCAATTCAGGGTGTCTTCAGGTGATGGCCAGAGGTATTCCTTTTGCATTTAAAGCAGGGAGGGAGCACCCGGGATGGATTACTGTAGAGGAAAGGGAGACAACACTGAGTTAGTTAGTTTTGCAGATGTAGAGGGGAAAGGTCACAGGTAAGGGATGTTTAGAGAAAGGAGGATGTAACAAAGCACAGTAGTAGAGAGAGGCTGTGGTTAGATGAGGCTGGAGCAAGTATGTAGTGGAAGATTAGGTTTAGGGGATTAACAATGGAAAGCAGCAGACATTATGCTATGAACAATACAAGTTAGGCAATATAGGTTCCATTAAATAGAACAAAACATTCATTCAACAGTTCAGCATGCTATCAGTGACCCTAGTCCATTTGAGAGGACAGGGTTATACAGCAGTAGAGCCAAATATAAGCAGTAGAAAGCAAAGGGTAAATGATAAAGTAATACTATAAAATCTCTAAACAGTGCAATATATAGTGCTCAACAGACTAACACAGTTAACTATGATATGTTCATGCTGTGCAATAACTTGTGCTGAACAGTTTTCAAAACAGTTTTCAGAACAATATAATAGCCATGTAGTGCCCTTATAGAGACAAACAGAAAAGAAAAATAGCTGTTAAGCTAGTAATTAGGCTAAAGGCTCTAGTAGGACCATTGATCCACCTTAAAAGTGAAATAAAGGCCTTCAACAATATACGTTCATTGGCGTCCTTTTAACAGGACATCTGGAGAGCAGACTAGGCCAGCAAAGTGCAACAATCGAGTCCTGTATACTAAGACTAAAGTAATGCAGCTGGTGACAACATAGAAAGAGACCCACTTGTCCCAAAAAGCAGCTTACAGCTGCTAAGCTGGTAATTAACCTAAGCAAAGGGCAAATGACACAGTACAAAGCAAGCAGTCAAACAGTACAGTATATAGGGCAAAACAGTCCCCAAAACAATGTAGAAGCTGTGCTGAGCCCTTATAGTTACAAATGGAAAGAAAAATGGCTGCTAAACCTGATTTTAAGCAGAAGGCTTTTCAGGGGGATTGTTATCCCACCTTAAGAGGCTATCCGGCATTCAGTGATGCGCTTTGGTTGGCGTCCTTTTAACAGGACATCATTACACCAGGTTTCTGGTCATCACAAGCCAGCAGTATTCAATCAAGCCCCTTGTACCCATACTAAATTAATGCAGCATTAGTCAGTGTAGAAGAGAACCCCACTTGTCCCAAAAGCAGCTTGCAGAGGTCAAAAACACATGTAGGTCACAGATAAATTAAGCCGTCAACACGAGGCCAACAATAACCTTACAACACAGTAACAAACAATGCATTGGAGTGATAGCCATCAGCACAAGGCTATCTATAACCCTAAAATACAGTTACAAGTAAAAATGTGGTGTTAGTACAATAGTTGCTTAGAGGCTTGCAAATGATAGACAGATATGCTGAAAAGATCTACCGGGAGGCCATAACAAGCAGCCTAAACCACAGGACCAGCACAGAGGAGGTGTGGATGCTCAGGACAGGATTTAAAAATGGCACTACAGTCCTTGGGAGATATAAGTAAACTCCAGTAGGAAACTAGCTATGGGGGAGGGGATAGTTGGAGGGAAGGTGGTTGAACTAGAGGGGTAGAAGGTAGGGGGGACTAAAGGGGTTGAAAGTTGGTAGGAAAAAAAGTTCCAGGAGGGGGGAGGGCTAAATAGAGGTGAGGATGGCAGAAAAAGTATCAGCAAAGAGCAGTTTAAAGGCTCTAGTTGAAAGGTATGAGCTAAATATTTCCAGCCAGAAAATGAAGGCTGCCTTTACAGAGGGTGGTTTAGCGGGGGGGGGGGGTATTTACAGTCTAAGGATATTAACTCGCAACCAACTGTTTGTAAAAAAATAAAACTTCATGGGATTATAAAGAATATCTTGGATTTATATTGGTAGATGTTGCCACCTAATGGTTGAATGAGATAGCAAACAGCAGGGATAGTTGGACCAGTCTTAGGTTTAAATATATTCTAGGGTAGTGATAACAGGAGGGGGAGAGGACAAATGGTCTGCAGTAGGCTGCTAGAAAGCGCACACGGGAGGGCAGATTAACTCTAGAGATAGTACATCAAGTCTACATTTAATTAGTGTTAAGCAACATACATTTACACAATCTTGTTGGGGGGGTCTTCTCAGTAGTATTTTTCTAAGTACCAGGCAAGCTGGCCAATTCAGGGTGTCTTCAGGTGATGGCCAGAAGTATTTCTTTTGCATTTAAAGCAGGGAGGGAGCAACTAGGATGGATTAATTTACACAATCTTGTTGGGGGGGTCTTCTCAGTAGTATTTTTCTAAATACCAGGCAAGGTGGCCAATTCAGGGTGCCAATTTCATGTCATGATTCACATGGAAATGGGGAATCTGTATACTGGGGCAAAGGATTATTGTATAAAGAGTAGACCCCTGAGGGAGGGTTAGAGGGCGAGAGAATACAGCAGTTGTTAGTTTCCAGAGCCTACCATCTGGCACTTCTAGCCATAGCCCATGCTATTCCCTTTGCAGGTCATATGGGCATAAAGGGTACAAAGATATGTATTATACAGAACTTTTATTTGCCTGGGAATTCCAGGGATGTAACAGGCTACTACAGGACCTGTGAGCAGTGCCAAAAAGTAGGTAAGGCAGGAGACAAGCTCAAAGTGCCTTTTGTGCCTTTAGCTGCAATTGAGGAGCAATTTCTGAGGGTAGCTATGGATATTGTGGGGCCCCTGATTACCCCAAGTTCCACAGGGAAGAAGTATATCCTAGAGGTAGTAGATTATGCTACCGGATTCCCTGAATTGGAGGCCCTGTCCTCCACTGAGGCAGAAAAGGTGGCAAATGCTTTGTTAGAGATTTTCAGGAGGGTAGGTTTCCCAAAAGAAATACTGACTGACAGAGGTGCCAATTTCATGTCAGACCTGCTGGCTTGTCTGTGGGTATGCTGTGGGGTGAAGCACTTAAAGGCCATCCCCTACCATCCCCAGACTAATTGTATGGTGGAGAGGTTAAACTCTACACTAAAGACCATGCTACAGGCATTTGGAGATCCGTTTAAGAGGGAGTGGGACAAATATTTACCCCATCTGTTGTTTGCCTACAGAGATGTGTCCTAGTAATTCACAAGTTTTTCACCCTTTGAGTTGCTGTATGGGCATAGGATGAGGGGACCTCTAGATTTGATTCGCAATGAGTGGGAGGTAACTATGAATCCTACAAGGAGTCTGTTGTAGCATATGTCCTAAACCTCAGGACAAGGCTCAGGGAACTTATGGGCTTTGCCCAGGAGAACCTGGCAGAAAGCCAAGAGCGGAAAAAGGTCTGGTATGACAGGAATGCTCAAGCCAGAAAGTATGCTGTGGGACAGCAGATTATGCGTTCTCATCCCTGTCAGACACAGTAAGCTGCAGGCAGCTTGGGAGGGACCCTTCAAAGTGGTAAGTAAGATCAGTGACATTAACTACATGGTAGAACTGCTAGGCAGGAGGCAGTGCAACAAACTGTACAGTGTTAACATGATGAAACCTTATCATGATAGACAGGCCCTTGTGCTGAGTATTTGCAGTGGATGTCAGGAGGAATCTGAGGGGGATATGGTGACTGATCTCCTCAGTGAGGCTCAGATGGACACATCAGTGGAAGGGGTAGCAATATCCCAGCAGCTATCCCCTAGCCAGGTTTGAGAAACCCATGCACTATTGCAGGAGTTTGGGGCATGTTCACTGGGAAACAAGAGTGTACCCAGCTGATGCAGCACCATGTGGATACAGGACCCCAAAGGCCTATCAATCAGACCTCTTATAGCATGCCTGAGAGAGTCAAGCAGACTCTGAGGGAAGATATATAGGAAATGTGGTAAATGGGGGTAATCCAGGAATCCAGCAATCCTTGGGCCTCTGCAGTGGTGCTGATACCAAAGAAGGATGGTGGCACTAGGTTTTGTGTGGACTACAGGAAACTAAATAGTCACACAAAGTCAGGTGCTTACCCCATGTCTAGGACAGATGAAGCTCTAGAGCAGCTGGGTAGGGCTAAGTATCTTACTACTAGTGATCTTACCAAGAGCTACTGGCAGATGCCCTTGACTCCTGAGACTAGAGAGAGTTCAGCCTTTGTGACTCTTTTCTGCTTGTATGAGTTCACAAAGATGCCCTTTGGGATGAAATATGCCCCAGTGCCTTTCCAGAGGCTGGTAGACTGTATCCTATCAAAAGTAGGAAATTCTGTTCTCACTAACCTGGATGGTATTGCCATCTACAACCATACCTGGCAGGAGCATCTTCAGCATGTCATGGAGGTGCTGAGCAGACTACAGAAGGCAGGGTTAACCATTAAGCCAATAAGTGTCAGGTGGGTATGGCAGAGGTCTCCTACATGGGACAAAGAGTGGGGTGTGGTAAGATCAGGCTGGAATCTACCAAAGTGAAAGCCATTCAGACATGACCTGCCCCTTTTACCAAAATGCAGGTGAGTGCATTCTTAGGGACAGCAGGGTACTACAGAATGTTTGTCCCCAGTTACAGTAGTATAGCTGTTTCCCTCACAGATCTGACAAGGAAAACATGTCAGATAAGGAAGTGTGAACCCCAACATGCAAGCAGGCATTCCAGAAGCCTAAAGGAGCTTTGGGAGGACCCCCGTGTTAACCAGTCCACATTATAGCAAAGAATTTGTTGTGCAGGTGGATGCTTTATGCCATGGGGTTGGGGCTGTACTCAGCCAGGTTTCTTCAGAGGGAGACCAGCACCCAGTGGTATATCTCAGCTATAGACTCCAAACCAGGGAGGAATGCTATGCTGTTGTAGAAAAGGAATGTTTAGCCATAGTATGGGCACTGCAGAAATGTCATCCTTATCTGTATGGAAGGAAATTCACTGTAATTGCAGATCACAATCCCTTAACATGGCTACATTGAGCCAGCTAGTGAAATGCCAAGTTACTGTGTTGGAACCTAGGGTTGCAGGCATATGATATGACACTGCAACACTATAATGGGGTCAGTAATGCCAAGGCAACTGGAATCTGAAGACAGGGTATGAGGTAATGTATTCCTAGATAGGCTCATTCCTCTCAAGAAACATTTCTCAAGGGGAACTTGCAAACTAGATTGAGTCTTTGAAGAGGGAAGATTGTGACAAAAGGAGCAAAAGGAGGTACTGCCAGCAAAGCTAGCTGGAATTTTGTAAATAGTTATATGTCATTTGTGAATATCAAACTAATATATATAAGATGCTTGTGTTACAAATGTATTAGAACTGTATGTCATGTGTATATCAAACTGCTCTGTACAGATGTGTGTGCTGAAAAGGTATTTGTAAATTGCTTGTGCTTAAAATGTATCCACAGTGTACACTACTGGAAGAGAACAGAAAAGTACATGCACTATTGTAACTCTTTGAATGTATATGTTAACAGAGGAAACTGGAGGGTTAACCTCAGTCCATCAAACTTTAGAAAAAAATATCTGAAATTAAGTTACTTTACAGGCTAGGCCATGAAGATACTTTAATGCAGCTAGATACACAAAATCGGTACTAGGAAGCATTATGTATTGTCTTTGGGATGAACTAATTGCTACTTTGGAAGCATGAAGGAATGCCATTGTTTTATGACTTCTTCCAGCACCTTCCAAAGATCCGAGCAAAAGCCCTTGTCTGGGTATTGGTGTTTGCATGAGAACTAGAAGTCAGATGACCAGAAATTATATCATTCTGCAAGCTATCTCATCAGTAATATTTAAGATGTTATTTTGAGAAGTCTCTTAGTGAGGCAGAACATTCTGCATTCTGTCTTGGACCTGACAGCAACAACAAGAACCAGTTATCATATCAACTGCCTTCCTCCATAGTAAGTTTCTAGGGAAAAGTATAATTCTCTTAGATTCAGTCAGGAATATAGTGAAGCTTAGCTTAGATATTTTTC
Source organism: Protopterus annectens (assembly GCF_019279795.1). Taxonomy (NCBI): domain Eukaryota; kingdom Metazoa; phylum Chordata; order Ceratodontiformes; family Protopteridae; genus Protopterus; species Protopterus annectens. The sequence goes on from NC_056727.1 coordinate 650,500,574, forward strand.
TTTATTAGTGTAAGCTTGTACTGCAATGTTATTTTAAATATTTCATGTGGTTTTGAACTCTGATGTCACTGTGAATATATACTGAGTATTTTATTGTTCTTTTATTATTTATTATTAAATATATTTAAACCTTTCATTGTGGCTGATTACTCATACAATGGAGGGTCATCACAAGTAACATAAATGGCAGAGTGTAACCAAAACAGTCAGGCTTTTCAGAGTGGCCAATGCATCACTAAAATAAGCACAAGTACTCTCAAGATATTAAAAGTATTCTCTTAAAAAAAATATTCTCTTAAAGATCAGTCACAATGAAAGGTATAAAGATATTTAATAATAAATAATAAAATAGAAAACATGAGAATACTGAATATCTAAGTACAATAAACACCAGAGTTTCATTCACAGGGGAAATAAAAATAACACAGTTGGACAGATTCAAACAGATATAGGAAAGTACTATATTACTAATCTGCTTGCATTTCTTGACTGGCTAAAGAATAACTGTCCCCTAGCTAACTTAATTAATTCAGCAAGGCAATATGAAATACTGAAATGCTTACTTCCACAAGGCAAGCTGATGTGCTTCCAACTTCTAACTGAACTGAACTCAACTCAACTGACTGTGATAACTGTCACAGGTCTTTATATCAGGTTCCAAAGAAAACAAAACAAACTGTTGTAAGAATTCCATCCTCTCAGTGCTGGTTATAGAATGACATCACATTTGATCACCTGACTCTGGTACAATACACACTCAGAGCTTTGCTAAAATATGTTGCAGTATCTGAAAACTATAGACGAATTTCAAAAACATCTATTCTTCTCTTCCAGAACTCTTTGTTTAAACATATACATTTAATCAGTAATAATAATACTGTTGATGCATTTTTAACACAAGTATCTGTACAAATCAGTGTGATAGTCAAATGACACAAAATCACCTACTTATCAACTCCAGCTAACTATGCTGGCATATGTTACACATGCACAGGCCTATTCCCCCTGGCACAGATGGAAATATCACACATTTTCACAAACTGACAAAGAAAGTTCAATATGTCCTCTTTTATAACATAATCTGAACAAGAATGGAAGCATAATACATTAACTTCCCTGATAAATACAGCATTTTCATGTAAGCGCTCACCTGCCTGGACATGGTAGAAGCCTTACTTTTGGCTAGGTTCAAAAAGAAATTTGCAGATATTAGAGAAAGCAGAAGGAAGACATTCGCCCATCAGCAGTGGATGCAATTCCATAATGGACTGTAAAACAGAAGCAAGTAATTATTTATTCACTGCAGTTTAATTTTGCATGCACATTGAATTCTGAAACACAATGTCTGAGCCCAATGCAAATAAAATGTGACAGACTAGTGTGCCAAAGATTTCATGAAAGCACTCAGTATAGGCTGCATGTACTTACCCTTAATGCTACTTTATTCTATGAGTTACTAAGCAATCCTGGGAATCCAAAAAATATAAGTAAAAGAAAAAATATGGAAGCAGCATTTAATGTACCTTAGCAGGCTGGAGTACTACAAGCCTTATAGAGGACGATCTACAAATGCATCCTAGAAGGCAGTCAGCAAGGCATCAAGCCAGGCTGCAGTTAAACCAGCACTCTGAACAGGATATATATAACCCACATATACAATTACAGTCTGTGGGGTAACCTAGTACCAATAGAAACAAAAATGTGTCTGAGTCTGGGTGTACTGGCTTCTGGAATATTCATGTGGCATGCTAGCAATGCTGTAGAAGTGTCCCAGATAGCTGCCAGTCATATTCTACTGCAGTTCCAGGCAATAATGTGTTAAAGTATATGAACACAACAACTTCCAGGCACTAGCCCTGGAGTGCAGAACTGTCATGTAACAGTTCTATGACACTGAAAATGTCCCACCTATCCTCAGTATAACTGACTGCATCCATGTCTCAAACAAAATCCTAGTGGTACCCGATGCTGAACATACATCAATAGAAAGAGGTTACCATTTCTAAGCTGTCAGGTGGTATGATCTGCAGATAGTCTCATTACCAATATCATGGCAAACAACCTGGTAAAGTACATGATGCACAATTTGGAGGGAAAGTTTTCTGAGGGCTGCATTCCAATATGGTGCAATACTAGAGTGGCTCCTACTAGATGAGTACATGACCACTACTGTAGTGTAAGCAGTAGCCAAACATTGCAACAGGAAGCATGATGAACGAATATTCTTTTTCATGCCCTTAAAAACAATTAGCTGCAGTTATCCACTGTTGCCTTGGCTTATGACACCATACAGATCCCCATCAATGACTGCTAAGGATGAATAAAACAGAGTACACACTGTGACATGGAACACCATTGAGCATGTGCCTGGTATGCTGAAAGTAAGATTTAGATGTCTGAAAACATCCATAGGTGCACTGCAAAACACACCAGAATAGGCAGCACAGATGGTCACCATGTGTGCCATACAGCAATACAGCAAATGTGATGACATCAAAACATGGTGGCCTACCAGCCTAAGGTGTGGGAGACCTACCCAATGAACCCAAGATGTCCAGACATAAAACTGTCAGAGCTGTCACAGGATGATCAGGAAGACACAGGGATGAAAAGAAATAGGTGTGGGTGACAGAGGCTGTGGCCATATGTTCTAGTGCAGGAAACACAGAAGCATCTGATCTATGCCTCTGAGTTATAACAAACCACACATACAGAAGTATGCAGATAAAACAATGATGTTCACACAGTGTTGCCCCACAAAGGCAACACATAACACAGCTAATGAAAACAGCCCTTTAGTTCTTCACATTGAGCATCACAAATAAAAGCATATGATTCACCCGAAATACCTTATAAATAAACACATGATATAGCAAGGAACACATTTGGATGCCTACAGAGGAACATCACCACAGAATACATTCTGCAAGATACAGCACCAAAGAGGACCACACTGGCATATTTCTGGCATGCTTGAGGTATGCACATCACAAAATGTAGTTATAAAGGTAGGATATAATGATAAAGAAATACAGCATGTGATATTAGTTGTACAACACCCATTACCATCACAAATCTAGGCCCACACTGTGTATAGGAATGTATCATCACAAGCATAACATAATTGCAGGGGTTGTACACTAACGCTGCTGCATGACACATAGTATAGTGATATGTAACAGTGTTAGCACACTATGATGCATACAGCAGCATAAGTAATGACACTATGTCAATGAGTGGCCCAAGTAAAGCATATCCATGTCACAACCAAGGTTCATGTTACATGCCTGACGTAGACTGGGACACCTAAGGCAACACTGAAATGCACAGGTTATTGCCACAACATGAGTCATGCAGATGTAAAAAATATGTTCACTTATGCAGAGCATCAATGACAGACAGGACACATCAGCCATGGAACATGCATCATTGTTTGTGATACAACAAAACAGGTATATACATATTGATATGCGTGTGTGTGTGTGTGTGTGTGTGTGTGTGTGTGTGTGTGTGTGTGTGTGTGTGTGTGTGTGTGCAAGCAGATAGATATGAGAAGGCACACATGGGAGGTACACATCAGCAAGAGGATAACAAATGGAAGTATGTCAGCATAAGTGCATGCACTGCTGAGGGTAAGGGATGTGCAGTACCTTATTAAAATATTATATGTAACACTGGCATGCATACAGTGGCATACCTGTGGCAGACAAGAATAAAATGTGTAATATATCAATCAATGTTGGAAAAAAGATAACATACTGATGATCATGAGAAGTGCTTGCTATATGTTACCTATCAAGAGATGCAAACATGGAAGTAAGGAGATTGTCACTTAGCGCATTATAATCATCAGTATCTGATCTAACATATAATAATGACAAATATGTACAACATAACACAACTTAAAGGCAATCACTTAAGTGAGATAAATGCCCAGAAAAAGCCTGTGGTGTCAGACATATGAGAAACCGTGTACAGATAGATTTGGCAGTGGTCAGCACAGCAGTCATTATTCCCACAGGGTCATGATGTTACAACAGGGCACACATTGGATCAACTGTCAATGTTTCCCTAAAATTGTCTATGGCACCCACACTGACAGCTCACACTACAGTCCTGGCTGTCCTTCCATATCCAGAAAAACTTGGCCCACAATGCTGTACTGAGGATCTGGAAGTGCTGACACCAGTAGTGTGACACATGGTGTGAGTAGGAGCACAATGTGTCTGTCGGTATGTGGCTGCTGAGTTTAGTGTTGATTCACCAACCGCAGATGTGCAGACATATTGCAGCACAGACACTGATTTACAGGGGTCATGTGTAGGTCTTCTGAGATAGAGTCTGCCTCTCCCCCCAGAGGCAATCAGCTCAGTACAGTTAGGGTATGCAACATATGGTTCATACTATGGCACTTCCCTAGCATCACTGTAACAAGGCTGTCAACAAAGTATGCCACAGATAACACACTGTCATTCTGTGCAGCCAGTGCTGCCATGACCTCTCCATGTCTGCGTTTCTGACCATCATGTGACACATGCAGTTGGTGTGCTACATGATTGGTAGTGTGGTAAAGTGTGCACAGGTCAGAGCTATAACATCACTGTGCCTGTGACAGTACATGGGCACCATTTGACACCATTTGGCTGCTCGAACCATTTGACATGTGTCCACTCACATCAGCTACACTCCCACATGTAGTCTGATGGATAGCAGCAATCTCTCTTAGGAAAGAGACACCATCAGTATCAGACTCAACATGGAACAGAGGGTCATGGTCATCATCATATCTACAATCTGATATCCCAACATCATCAGAATGGCTTGCAACACTATCATCTCAATCAGAAGCTACACCATGCCACACATAACTGTCCCCTTCCAGGCCATACAATGAAACCAATTCAGTTAAACACATGCCATTGGGCATCCTATTACATTAAGGCATAGCATACCACAGCTCAGGATTAGAGGATGGGCTACTGGAGGAGGAAGGTAATGGACATGCTACAAATAGAGACAGATGATACATGTCATATACATTCACAGAGGTCATACAAGGCAGGATATGACTGACATGATTGGACAACTACCTAAATGCAATGAATACTCATGGTGATATCGACTTACCAGGTCAGTGTGGCTGTGGGTAGTGCAGGGTCCCTACACAGCAGAGATAAGCCATGTCAGTCACATATCAAAGAAATATAATGGACAATGTAAAAAATACTAAATTCATACCTGAAATATCCTCTTCTGACTCCATCACCATTGGTGAGAGCTAAAACTCCACTGTCATGTAAAAAAGACACATACATAACAAGTCAGTAGTAAATGCATGCACATCATCACATAGCATTTGCAGTGATGTATAACACAGTAAATAAGATGCACACATATCAGATGCACAACAATGCTGTACAGATTGCAAGTGTCCTATGCAGGTGAACAAGGCCACATAAGTCATAAAATTCACAGAGGTATTTAACAATATTGCACTATAGCAACCATATAGACTTCCTTACCAGGTCTGTATCCCATTTGGGGGCTGAAGCATCAATGTAAAGCAGAATCTATACATTAAAGTGGAACACAAGCAGCAGGTGAGTATATACCTCAGTTATAACAGCAGGCAGAGGCACACAAAGGCTACTGATCTCACTAACAGACAATGGAGACATGTGACAAGTGGTGCTGGTGCCCAGATGAGGTATCCATGAACGGAAACAATTCCACAATAATATCAAAGGCCACAGTTGTGTCAAAAAGTGCTGTACTATAGTAACTATATAAACAATCTTACCAGCTCTGTCTGTGCTTGTTGGCGAATGTACCATGTGGCACAAGAAGGTACCTGTAAATTAAAATGTAATGGAAGCAACAGTGAAGTATACACCTTAGCCATAACAGGAGCCAGAGGCATACAAAGACTAATGATCACACAAACAGTTTATGGAGATACTTAAGTGAGAAATGATGCTGTTGTCCTGATGTCAATGGGTCCATGCAACTGCAACACATAGAACAGTACTCATAATGTTGACAGTGCTATCTATGCATTGTTTAGATAATATAACATGCTATGACACATACTGTGTGCGTCCGCATCTGGAGTGTTTTGCAGTACACAACATAGTCCTTCTACTGTGACAGTAATAAAAAAATTAAGGTGAGATGTATGAATGAATGGCCTTTAATGACAACTGGACTATATTTCAGAGTTTGTGAAAATCAGGCATACCTGTATGTCCTGAAATGCCTGCCTCAAAACCTCACCAAGGTATAAGACAATCCTGGTGGGTGTTATGATGGGAGGCCAGAAACATCATTATGTCATCTAGGGGAGGCCATGGTGACTCTCTTCCAGTGGCATTCCTCACACTCTCATAGCAGTGGAGTCTGTTGGTTGAAGGATCATGTCAGAGCAACATTGTCAACATGCCTCCCTGGTATGGTTGTGCCCATCCACAGTGCTGAACATGTTGGTAATATCCCTCCACACTTGCTGTCTCCATGCAGCATAGCCTGGTTGTCCTATCAAATTCTGTCCATCCTGGTGCAGAGCATCTATACTAATTTCATTTTCCATTGCCAAAAAATTATCCTGCCTATTATGGCTAGACATCTGAAAGAAAGGGCAATATACACAAATCAGACTTGGGGTTCTCATAATGACATGTCAATGTTCAAAACATATGTCAGTTGAATGCCTCACCTCTCACATACAGTGCACTGACAGGCAAAATAATTATTGTCATCCATATTACTGTTATGTACAGATATGCATAAACACCATAGAAAACTTATCTGAATAGCTTATTCATATGCCCTAACATCATCAACACAGATGTGTACTGCCATTAATGCATTCCATATCTTAAGATATGTCATATGTGCAGAGATGGGATTTAACCCCATGTAAGTGGATATTTTGACAAGTAAGGGCAAAGAACATCATCACAGTACCACAACTTCAGTAGTGCAAAAACAGTGTTATCACACTTACAGCCACTTTTTCCCATATGGAGTTCGGGTGCCAATTCAACAGTGACAATCATCTAGAGCTAATGTTTACACTGCTGAGTGGCTACCCTGCTGCAGTACTTCTAACATACCACATGCTCTCATACCTATGGCCAATTTAGAGTGTCCAATCCACCTACTGTATGTCTATGAAAAGTGGGAGGAAACCCACATGTACACATGGAGGACATGCAGACTCCACACAGAAGGCACCCCAGATGAGAAGTGAACCAGGAAGCCTGTTTATGTGAGGCAACAAAAGTATCCACTACACCACTGTGCTGCCCTAAGTTACATGCACATCCAGCTATAACTACCAATTCCACATCAAGCATGTGGGTAACATCACAGATATAATTACAGTTCATGGCAAGGTTTAGCACAAATGTGACTTTGATATGTGAAGCAACATATCTATCAGAATGTGTTAAAACGCCGAGGCAGAAAAAGATCAGCTTATGAAAAATAAACAGTTATGTGGTGATGGCTAGATGTGATGACAGCAACCAAGTTAAATGCTAAGTCATCCTGAGGTTCCCCAGTTCCATTGAATGGTATAGCAACTACCACTGTATTAGTTAGCATCAGTGAATATCTATAAATCAGACCTTGAATATGCAAGTTGCAAAAACTCGGTAAATCACCATTATCTGCAAACCTAATACAGACATAGAAGTGAATCTGCATTACCAACATATAGGAGTATATTTCATCCTTATTCAAAGTCCACTGGGGCTGGTTTAATTGTAGAAAACCTACCTGATAATGACAGACATGTATCCATACACATGCATATTGAGAAAGTCTATACCCATCTTTTGTGCAACTGAAATATTGATGTGTAAAGAATCCCCCCCAAAAAATGCATGAAATATGTTAGATGTTTCACACAGAACCCTATGAATATAGTAGAGTAATAATGAGTATTGTATTCCACAAAAGCAATAAAAAACATTTACTGACCATATGTAGTTAGATGATGTAGTGTCCAAAGCTATTCCATATATAATATGTGTATGAATATAATTAGGGAACTCTTAATGGAATTAAAATGTTATATTTAAATATTGATGGATGTCTAACTGCACATACAGAAGTAATTCGCACACTAGTTGATCCAAACATGCAAGCATGTTGCATTTTAAGTTACATCAGGTATTTATGAAGGAATGCAGGTATTCTGCAGATCCCAGAGAAACTGCTAATTATTCAGAGAAGCTGTTCAGCCATGAAGTTTGTTTTGATATACATTAGCACAACTTGCAGAGTGATGTATATGGAGGTTGATTTTCTGCAGGTTCAAATCCCACTAATTCCTTAAATACACAAAATGTATGGACAAAACATTTTGATTTTTTTACTTGATATGATTATGTTGCAACGTTATGTACTGACTCGGAATAAACTGCACACATTTCATTTTCAGAGTGCGTTAATGCCTATAGGCAGTAGATGACTACACATTTTTCTGTAATCCTCAATTTTGTAAGAATGTACGATATGTAGAACATTCTTAACACTCATGGATGTGCACTTCTATTGCAATGATCATATAATTTGAATTTTTGTGAGCTGCGTCTTAGGTGTTCATTAATACTTGTCCACATGCAGTACTTCTTGGCTGAGTCTAATATTGTAATATTAATGTAGGTCGCCGTGTGCTTGATATGACTGAGTGCAGTAATCAGACTGGATGTATATCAAGTATGGAGATGTAATCACTGCACTGTGGCATAGCTGATGGTTTAGCACTTCTGGCTTGAGTCCATTAACTGCACTTCTAATTGCTATGTTGTTTTGGGTATGAACCCCTACTGTTGTCATTTCATTCATGTCACGGACATTCTTTTTTTCTTTTGTTTAACATTGAGACACGCGTATTACTTGTAACCTTTGTAAGGCAATCTCTCTATTGTAGTACAAGATGTGTTTATGCTGAGGATGACCACACATTCCTTCCTTATCCACAGTACTTCTAGATACTTCCATGCGATTTACGCATTTACCAAATATAAACTTGTGCTCCTATTGCAGATTGTATTGAACATCCAAAATATATGCATGCTCAGCATTATAAATTACTTGATTAATACGATATTTGGCTGAGCTTGGAAATTTTGGGAACATTGCAGTGGATGCGCATTCCATATGAGTTTGCGTTGTAATCACACTTCATTTACAGAAAATCTGACTAGGTGCTTCCTTGATTCTAGCATAGCAGAAGGGTTAGCAGGATAGGTCATGTAAGTGACTGCACTCCACATTACCTTGCTTTTGTGGAGTCGACTCTCCCATCAGAATTTAGATCTTGTAATGCACATCTATGTGTTTGCTTGAAAGACAGCTTTGTTTTTTCACTTGCAACTGCTGCGGGTTAATTTTCATTGATGGTTTACCTTATCCTTTTTCTGTGTGGATATGTATGTTTTTGTTCATGTCCGTACTTTGTAGGATAATATATATATGATTATATTTGATGTACATCATCCATCTGTAAATCTGTCAAGACATCCTAATTTGTGAACATTGTAAATATATATAACTCAAATGCTTCATGAACTTCAATGGCCATTTATAAAATAAATACTTAAAAAATGACTAATAAAACACTAAAAATAAAAACTTTATTCACCTGTATATAATGGTAAGTGCTTTCATTCTCTGCAATAGAACTTAATCAGACACCATTAAACACTACTTACAGCATTTTAATAACCTCCAAACAGTCGCACAATTACTTCAGTGAATTAACTCCTTCCTTCTCAGCACTATTTTATCATTTTCTCTGTCATTTAAACCTGGGCAATTGCAGGCATTCAATCTGATTTGCCAGCAAATTTCCCTCCAATCTAACTCATCATTTGCATGGAATCTTTCATCATAATCTGGTACCTGATCAATAACTGAATATATAAAATATATTTTATCTTTCTCATTTCTATGACATTTATTCACAGGTTTAGCTAAAGCATAACTTAAATCAAGTTTCTCCACTCTCGTTTGGAATTCTCACCATTCTTCCTACATAAATAACTGTGCAAAGTCCACACAAAGAAATGTAAATATATGGTTGCATTGTTATTTTTTATGAGTGTGTGTACTATTGTGCACTTATACATGTCCATTATGTGCTGTATGCTATCTGACAGTATATAAGAATTGTATAGATTACTAGGGTATATATGCTTAAATTTTAAAGCTTGTCCCTCTAACATTAGTGTGCATTTGGCACAACCCTTGTTTAATATCATTAAAAACTGTGCCTATTGCAGATAACATCATTCTTCAGATGTTACATTGGGCCTGTCTCATATTTTATCCAAAAGTCGCCTCGTTTATCATTATTGATGTGTAGTCAGGGACACTTGGCATGGTATGTTTCTACTGCGAAGTCATAGATTGCTGGTATTAGACTTCCGTTAACTTATTTTTGCATAGTAAAGAACAAGTAACTAGGCAGGTAGAATTCTGGACTTCATTGTGAACATAAGTTCTCCTAGAGTGTTTGATGCAGTTGCACTTTGATATAAATGTCTTTCTATGCAAATTGTGACCTAGGATTATAAAACAATGCTGTATACTACAATTACTTTACTAAGGGTAAATTCTTCACTGATTTATTTTAACATTAAATGCTGTTTAACCTTATAACATACAATCAATTTTGGAACTTAATCTTTCTTTTCATTTTATTCCTGCAGGTGATGAGGATCTTACCCATGTCAAAGCCTTGTGCACTGAGCATATGCACAGGCTGGAAGAGCAGTGAAGGGAAGTGTGTGTTTTTATCGTCAGTCTCATTTTTGCCCTGTAGGATCATTAGCATGTGTTCATCTCATATATGTGAATTTTATGCAGATGGCATTGATCATGCAAATTATACACCAAGATTCACATCATGCATCCACAAGGTAGATATTGCAATTATTAATGCACTGTGTATACCTTTTGCTAAGCAATTATTTTGCGAGAACAGCATGAGTACAAGTTCTTCCAATATTATTGGTTTATTTTGAGGTAAGTTATATTGGGCGACTTCAACTACCCAAACATAGACTGGGAGCATTACTCTAGCTCTAACACCCTAGCCCAAAGGTTCCTAGAATTTATAAACTCAAATGCTATGGAACAACTTGTTACCACTCCCACAAGAGGGGAAAACATACTGGACCTGATCATCACCAACATGGGGACTTTATGCTCCAGACCAGAAGTGTATCCCTCACTGGCAATATCAGACCATAAACTAATCTCACTGGATATTCACATCCCGACCCCACCCCCTGCCCAGAAAACCACAGTGAAAAACTTCTCTAAAGCACATTTCACACTCCTCAAAACTGAGGTGGAATCCTTCAAAGCCCCCGGGCCTGTGGAAAATACAGCCCAGACCGCAGAATCCTTTATAAACGCATTCTATGAACACCTTCAGGAATGCATGGATCATGCAATCCCAAATAAAACCAAGACCCAATCCTCCAAAGGCAGACGTCCTGTCTGGTGGACCCCAGCCATAAACAAACTATACAATAGAAGGAGGAAGCTACTACATGACAGAGCAAAATCCCAAAAAGGGAAGGCATCTCTGACCAGTATTAGCAAAAAACTATGGGCACTCATAAAATCGTCTAAGGCCAGCTTCGAGAGAAAAATTGCACAGGACACTAAGGATAATCACAAGGATTTCTTTAGTTATGTTAGTATCCTGGGTGGGAATTCCCAGATATGCTCAGAATTAGTCCAAACATGCTAGCTGACAGGTTCAGCGCAAACTTCTCCCCCCCCCCCACCAAAAGGGCAAATATGTATCCCAGCAGAGTGCTGCCTCCTTGACATCTCAGATGCACAGGTAAGAGCCGCCCTCTCCAAAGCAAAAAACACAGCATCAGTGGGACCAGACGGTGTCCCGGGCTGCATCCTACATGAACTCCAAGAAGAGCTAAACCCAAACATAAAACTACTGTTCAATCTCAGCCTTACTACAGGATATGTACCCAAAGAGTGGCGTACAGCAACAGTGGTCCCTCTCCACAAAGGTGGTGCCTCAACGGATCCTGGAAACTATCGCGCCATAAGCCTGACTAGCTTGGTCTGCAAAGCTATGGAAAGGATCATCATGGACCTCATAAATAAAGATATTGGGGACCTACAGACACTGGATCCTACCCAATTCGGCTTTGTTAAGGGCAGATCCTGCCTCTTAAACCTGGTTGATTTCTTTGAAACAGTCACCAAGGCCATTGACGAGGGGAAGGTGGTCCACACAGCCTACCTGGACCTCGCAAAAGCCTTCGATACAATACCCCACTCGGGCATTATAGATAAGCTCACCAGCTTAAATATAAACCCCTATGTCACTAGATGGGTTGCAAACTGGCTCAAGGACAGAACCCACATGGTTAGAATTGCTGGAGCCATGTCAGACTCCAATCCAGTTACAAGTGGTGTCCCACAAGGCTCAGTCCTGGGACCTCTCTTGTTCGGTATATATTTCTCGGAGGTACAGACCAACACGGAAGGACTGTGGCTGACCAAGTTCGCAGATGACTGCAAACTGGGCGCCATAATCGACTCTCCAGCTGACACAAGCATCCTCCAAAAGGGCCTCATAGAAACAGACAACTGGTGCCAGAGCCATGGCCTCAAGCTAAACGCCAAAAAGTGTATAGTCATCCCCTTTGGCAAAAACAAAGTGCCCACAAGTTACCACATAGGTGCTAATCCATTAAGTACAGAAGAAGTAATTAGGGACCTTGGGACCCAAGTTGATAGCAATCTCTCATTTGACAACCACGTGGCCAAAGTGGTTAGAAAAACATTTTATATAGCCCACCTAATCATGAAGGGATTCACATCTAGATCAGGGGAGGTTATCGTGCCTCTTTACTCATCCCTCATCAGGCCCATAATTGAGTACAATGCTCCTTTTGGGATGTACCTTACCAGACACCTGCAGCAACAGGAAAGACCCCCAAAAGTACCTCACCAACAGGATCAAAGGGCTCAAACAGATGCCATATGCTGCCCGGTTAAAGAAACTCCAGCTCTACTCAGTGGCATACCACCTGCTCAGAGGCGATCTGTGCCTGACGTATAAAGCCATGTCCAACCCAGAATTAATGGACATGCTGCACCTCAGAAAATCCAAATCCCATCGAGCCACGAGCTCGAAAGACTTGAACCTCAGCACTGAAATAAATAGGACATGCTGGAGGGACAGATTCATAACCCAGAGGCTCCCTTCACTCTGGAATAAAATCCCAGTCCAGGTTAGGCAGAGTCCCTCATTGACTCCCTTCAAGAGGAATCTTGATGAGTAGATGGGAGATCGTAGGTTTACCCCGGGTATCACTTCTGTGTCACTGTTAGGCAGAGGCACAGTATACTAACCTCGAAAAAGGGCATAGCAAAATTAATTTAAAATGGGTGGCAAAAGCCAAACACACTCTGGCTAGGCTTATAAATGCCCTATGTACAGCTATGTACATAGTCTAAAAGGTAGGACCCAAGCATGTGCCAAACTATGACTAACAGTATCACACAATCCTGATCCCGCAGAGATAGCAAACCTGCTAGTAGACAGATTTGGTAAAAATTTCATAGGTAGGTAGGTGCTAGGCTATTGGCCGTAGGACCTATATAAGCTTAGCCAAAAAGGTACTTTGGCTTTTGCCACCCCACCCTTATCCCCTCCAAACTTATCACAAACCTTACCCCCAACTCCCACCCACCCTACATATCTGAAGAGCAGGTTATTAAAGCCTTGTCTAAGGCAAAAAACACAGCCTCTTTGGGACCAGACAACATCCCAGGCTGTTTTCTAAACAAACTAAAACATGAACTAGCATCACCATTAAGTACCCCATTCACTCACAGCCTAACCACAGACTTTGTTCCTGCAGAATGGAAAACAGCAACACTTATTACCCTCCACAAAGGTGGGTTAGCAACAGACCTAGGAAATTATAGACCCATATATCTGGCCACTCTCAATTTGTAAAGCCATGGAGCTCACAAATAAAGAAATAGGCGACCTCCAAACCCTGGATCAGACCCAATTTGGATTCACCAAGGGCAGATCCTGCCCGTTAAACCTGGTGGATTTCTTCAAAAATGTGACCAGGGCCATTGCTGAGGGCAAATGTGTGACACAGCATACCTCGACTTGGCAAAGGACTTTGACACAATCCCAACTCAGGCATTACCGATAAACTTAGCAAACTGAATGTAAACCCCTTTGTTGTAAGATGGGTTGCCAACTGGCTCACAAACCAGTCACACACTATCAAAGTTGGTGGCTCCACATCAACCAACAGGCCTGTCACCAGCGGGGTACCACAAGGGTCAGTGCTGGGCCCCCTACTATTTGGTATATACTTTTCAGAAGTTCAGGCCAAAATTAAGGGGCTGTGGCTGACCAAGTTTGTAATGACTGCAAACTAGGTACAATTATTGAATCCCCAAATAATGTCAGTATACTTCATGAGGGTCTTATGCTGACCAACGACTGGTGTCTTTGTCACAGTTCCAAACTGAATGCAAAGAAATGGATCATCATTCCCTTCAGTAAAAACTATGTCCCTTCACAGTATCAGATTAACAACAATACCCTATGTACCTACAAAATGTTAAGGGATCTGGGATCACAAGTAGACTGCAACCCTCCTTTGACCACCATGTGTCTACTGTAGTAACTAAGGCTTTCTACATAGCACACTTTATTCGGAAAGGCATCACTCTAGAGCAAAAGAGGTTATAACCCCTCTATACTCGTCATTAATCGGGCCCATAATTGAGTATAATGCCCCGTTCGGCATATACCGTACAAAGCACCTGCAGCAATTGGTGAGAACTCAGAGGTTTCATAATAAGAGGATCAAGGGACTCCAGCACATGGCTTACACAGACCAACTAAAGTCCTGTCACCTATACTGATCACTGTACAGAGTTCTTAGGGAAAACTTATGTCTGGCCTACAGAGCAATCTCTGACCCAAACCTAATGAATTTGCTGCACATCCGTAAATCAAATGGGGCTACTGCTACCAGTTCTAGAGACCTAAATATGTCCTGTGACTTAAATAAAAACATACTGGAGGGACAGATTTGTCTCCCAGTGACTGCCACTTCTTTGGAATAGGCTGCCAGTTCATGTGAAGCACAGCACCTCTATGACACTGCCCAAAAGGAACCTGAACGAGTGGATGGGGCACAGTAAATTCTTACCAGGGATAGCTCACACAACCCTCCTGGACATGGACAGTCATTATTAAATACAGTCCTGAGTATTGACTAGAGTATCTATGGTATTACATTGGGATGAATGTCTAGGCTTGAAATGACCTCTGGGTTGATAGCCTGGTAACCTCCTAAATTACAGTGGCCTGAGTACATGTGCAGAAAGGAAGACAATCTGCTGATGAAGATTTGGGCAGTCAGTAAGAGAGCAAGAGGAAATGAGGGCCTTCAGCAAAGAGGCTGATGATGATGACAATGGACTCTGCAAACAATGACAATAGACTCTGCAAACGATAACAGGTGTGTCCAAATATATTTGTCTGTGATTTATTATGATATCTGTAACATATTGTGGATATTTATCATGTTTCAGAACTATTGCTGATACACATTTGTCTTCAGCCAGTATTTTCCAAATATGACTGACATGTTCCACTGAGTTTTTATACCTTCCACACATGTACATTGGTAATGCACATATATCGCTTTATGAACAAGTTTTCCTTGTAAAATGCTTTTGCTGTACCTAAATGTAGTCGTGCTGATATCACATGTTATTTGTAGTGCTTGCATTGTTGTGAGTTATGCTCACTAGACCAGGACACATTTGCATATAACTGGGTTTGCCACACATCTTCAGTGGACTTGGCTAAATCCACCAGATTCTGTGAAGTTTATGGTCTCTAGAATCTTACGTTAACCAGGGATATACCCATTACATTCATATTCATGTTTATACTGCAATATGCAAAAATGTGTAAGTGAGGACAATTAATGCTACTTATCTGACCTTTCTTCATTTATTTTAGGTTATTCATCTCTTATACTATCATTGAATCTCACAATGAAAGACTTACCAAGATTTTTTTAAATTCAACCTATAACATATATAATCTGTACAATTGTTCTTCGATTATGGTACAGATTTGATAGACATGTTACCCAACTGCATGTGGGTGGTACATGGTTGACCACATGCTAGAACCCTAAACAATGTAATTCATATATGTTTTAACTGGCTGTATGTAGTTATGTACCTTGAATGTGTCATGTACAAGAAGTATGTAAATGGGATGCTGTGACTATGTCTGTGATTCAGAAAAGGCAAACGAGTGGACAGTGTTCCTCCTCAGTTGGCCATCATTACTGGACACCAAGTGCAAAGAACATCTACCTAAATATCAACAAAATGTCCAACCTACTGCAAGGTGACAAACTGATGTGTTACACAACATTTGAAATGGTTGAGCAAACAGCATCAGCATTTAAATGTATGAACATGAGGAAATTAATAAATACAGTCATGGAACAACACTGCATATAGTTTATATTTCCATGCACAGAAACATGAGCACAACCACCCATGCTATCACCCGCAACACAGTTTGATTTGAAACCTCCCACCATTGGGAGTTACCACAGGACTGTATCCCACATTTTAATAAATGCCAACATAGTATTATCTGACATCATGCCTAAAGAGCACAAATGTTTTCTAACCACCCATGGTAATGACCATGGAACACTGTGGACCATAACACTTCAAAGCCACCCTTCTACAACATCTAGTGCTATACCTCAGGAAGTGCATAGGCAGATCATATAACTTTGCAATATGTCTGTGGGGAGTGCTGTGAATTATATCCTGGCAGTTCTGATATAATAATGAGCACAACCCCCCCCCCCCCACTAAAGCAGAATATGGAAAACAAATTTTATTATGGATATAACTGATCTTACATTACATCATTATCATTTTTCTTACTCAAGGTGATTGTATAAATGCTTTCATGGACTACATTAAATACAATAATTAAATGTTGATCCTGTCATGTATTACATACTAATGCTATCTGGTGTAATTCATAATCAAACTGGCAAGTTTCTTTGCTGAAGAACAACGAGTGCCTTTTATGAACTTCACTGCATTCTGGGCCAAGTACAAGAGGCACCATGTTACTGCATTTATAGATGTGAGTACTGTGTTTGTGAAGCAGGATGTATTACAGCACCCAAACTTGAACAGACAGAAGGTTAGGTGAAGAGGCGGAGTACCTCAGAAAACAACATCAGGACTGAATAAAGAAATAGCATTAAAATTGTGACAATACTTTTAATACTGTTTTAAAACAAAATACAGAGTATATAAAAGAAACTAAATACCTAAAACGAGAAGCATTTGCTAAAATAAAATATATTTTAAACAGAATGACTGATTTTACTTTTAATTACTGAAAGAAAATTAATTTATGGGTGGGCATAGAGCTGTATGCTTTTAGAATAATTCAGCATATTGTGCCATATTTTATTCTAAAACGTTAGTGTAATTCTCTTAAAACATGGTTAACCTGAAACAGTATGATTAAACAATATTTACTGACCATTGTAGCTCTATATATGTAACTTCAGAAATTTGTCAACAAAATGATAAGCAAACATTTTCTAAGATCTTCATCTTTCAAGCTTTTTAGATATACAGGATACATTTTAGTGCCCATCTCAAAACAAGAAATCGCAGATGTGATTAAAGACTATTCAGAAGGCAAACTGGAGGTGTCTGACTGCCTAGTCATAAGTTCTGTCTACATTCATGACATTTTTAATGTTTATATTTTTTAAATAGTTTAATAAGTTACATTTCCTGTGGGTTTTAGAACTGCCTGTTTTGTGTTTGCATATCAGAACAATGTGTCAGCTTTGGCATGAAGAGCTTTTGGTGCAGTGCTTGTTTTTCTGATATATTATGTGATTCCCTTCATCAATGAATACGTGGAAATTGTTAACTATGAATGCTCATGACTCACTCCTCAGTCCCCATAATGTTATCACTGATCAAGTGCCAGCAGGTCCATGCTCCCTATCATTTTTCCATCTTAATACTATTTTGTGGAGAAAACATTTCTTATCCTGGTTTTGTTACTTGACAGCTGACAGCTGCAGACTGATGGCGGTAAATCATCAGCTGTTGCTGAGAGCCCTATCGAGTTTGGGCCAACAGTCATGGATATCTGCACGGATTTCTGGTTTTGTGAGCTTCTGTGCAGATCAACTAAGGACATTGTTTTAAGGGAAGACAATATGTACTTGAAACATTCAGACAAAGGTTAATTTGTAGAGCATGTTCAACTGAGTGAGTGATAGTGGTCATTTTGAAGACAGCATTGAAGAAAGACATAAACCATTTTTTTATATTGCAATTGTCTTATGTTGTTTCCCGTTTTAAAATGGGGTTGCATCACTAGAGTATAATTTGTCAGCTAGTGTAAAAGACACAGAATGACTCATATAATAGCTCTTCCTCCACTGAGTGCATGTGATAGCTGCTTTACAGACATCATGAAAGAAGAACAAAGGCAAGTCTTTTATGTAGCTCCTCTTCTAGAACTCAGTTAATTGATTAGATTCTAATTCATCAGCTACAAGCCATATACTATTAAAGTAGATTGCTGCCTCAATTTTCTTTCAGAAATGCAGAAATCTCTACCTTGAGTGAGTTTTCTTTCACTGCAGTCCATTGAGATTTACAATGTGAATGTAATTTATTATCTTGTGAGCTATTCGTTTTATCTGAGGATTTCATTTTCTAAATATCCTTTCTGGCTGTTAATGTAAAATGAGACTATATATGTGATTTTTGGTGAAAACATGCTTTTATTTATAAAATAAATAAAAGTAAACTTTAACATCACTAGTAGCAAAGACTCACAACCTGATGGACTGCAATCTGAAATCTATTTTATGCCTTAAATCATTTTGCAACTTTACATTCTGAGATGATGGATAAAGCTATAGAGATGTTCATCATACTGATTGCTGCTGCAGTAGCCTTAGCTATATGGGTTATAGCCTGCCAAGCATATAGCAGTCACCTGCTTCAAAAGCATCAGTGCACCTTCCATGCACCTGAAAAACTGAATAAACCAACAAGGTAATCACAAAAGAAGAAAGAAAATTCCCCGAATCAACAGGTGTAAAGTAAGCTCTTTCGTTTACTGACATAGGTTCATAGGTTCATAGGTAGGTACTAGGCTATCTGCCCGATGGCATTTATAAGCCTAGCTAGAATGTGTTGGCTTTTGTCGCCCCTTTAGATTAGTTCCCTGTGCCTCTGTCCAGCAGAGTCACTGAAGTGATCCCCGAGGTAAACTTTCTGTTTCCCATCCACTCAAGATTTCTTTTGAAAAGTGTTAGCGAGGAGCTCTGCCAGATGTACATTGGGATCTTGTTCCAAAGCATGGGAAGTCTCTGGGACAGGAATCTATCCCTCCAGCATGTCCTATTTATTGTTGTGGTGAGGTTTAGATCCCTAGAGCGTGTGGCTCGCGGGGATAAGGTTTTCTTTAGGTGGAGCATGTCCATCAATTCTGGGTTGGACACGGCCTTGCATGTCAGGCAGAGATCACCTCTAAGTAGGCGGAATGCAACCGAGTACAGCTGCAATTTCTTCAGTCGAGCTGCATAGGGCATCTGTTTGAGGCCAGTGATCCTCTTGGTGAGGTATTTCTGTGGTCTTTCCAGCTGTTGCAGGTGTCCTGTAAGGTACATCCCAAACGGGACATTGTACTCTATGATGGGTCTGATGAGTGATGAGTAGAGGGGTATAATGACCTCTTTTGATCTGGATGCAAACCCTTTTGTGATTAGGTGGGCCACGTAGAAGGATTTTCTAACCACTTTGGCAATGTGATTATCAAAGTTGAGATTACTATCTACTTGAGTCCCCAGAGCCCTTATTACGTCTTCCATATTTAGGGGACTACCACCTATATGGTAGTTTGTCGGTACTTTGTTTTTTCCAAATGGGATGACTATGTACTTTTTGGCATTTAGCTTGAAGCCATGATTTTGACACCAGGTATCCGTCTCAGTGAGACCCTTTTGGAGGATGTTTGTGTCAGCCGGAGAGTCAATTATAGCCCCTAGTTTGCAGTCATCTGCAAACTTGGTCAGCCATAGTCCTCCTGCGCTTGCCTGTACCTCTGAGAAGTATATGCCAAACAGGAGGGGTCCTAGGACTGAGCCCTGGGGAACTCCACTTGTAACCGATTTAGAGTCGGACCTAGCTCCCACAACTCTCACCATGTGGGTTCTGTCCGTGAGCCAGTTGGCAACCCATCTTGTGACGTAGGGGTTTATGTTCAGGATGGTGAGTTTGTCAATAATACCAGAATGGGGAATGGTGTCGAAGGCCTTTGCGAGGTCTAGGTAGGCTGTGTGTACCACCTTTCCCCTCATCTATAGCCTTGGTAACTGTCTCAAAGAAGTCCACCAGGTTCAGGAGGCATGATCTGCCCTTAACAAAGCCGAACTGGGTAGGGTCCAGTGTTTGGAGGTTCCCAATGTCTCTGTTAATGAGTTCCATGATGCTGCGCTCCATAGCCTTGCAGACCAAGCTAGTCAGGCTTATAGGGAGATAGTTCCTGGGGTTTGTTGTGGCTCCACCTTTGTGGAGTGGAATAACCGCTGCTGTGCACCACTCTATGGGTACATAGCCTGTGGAGAGGCTGAGTTTGAACAGTGTGTTTAGGTGAGGGGTTAGTTCGTCTTTGAGTTTGTGTAGGACACAGCCTGGGACACCATCCAGTCCCATTGATGATGTGTTTTTGTCTTTGGATAGGGCTGTTTTAACCTGAGTGTCTGTGATTTCAGGGGTTCTTCATTCTTCTGGTATGGTTATGGGCCCTCTTGGGGGTGAGAGGGGGTGAAGTTTGCACTGAACCTGTCTGCCAGGATGTTGGCGATATCGGTCGGTTCAGTGTATTTTGTGCCATTCTGCACTAACTCTGAGGAGATCTGAGCATTGTCACTTAGATTCTTGACATAGCTAAAGAATGCCTTGTGGTTATCTTTGGAGTCCTTGGCAATTTTTCTTTCAAAGCTCACCTTGGATGATTTTATGAGGGATCATAGTTTCTTGCTGATACTGATCAGGGATGTCTTCCCTTCTTGGGATTTTACTCTTTTCTGTACTAGTTTCCTCCTTCTATTGTATAGCTTGTTTATGGCAGGAGTCCACCAGACAGGTTTCCTTTTCTTGGAGGAGTGAGTCTTGGTTTTGCTTGGGATGGCATGATCCATGCATTCTTGTAGGTGCCCGTAGAATGCATTAGTAAAGATTTTTGCAGCTTGGACAGCGTTATCCTTCAGCATGGGGCTTTGAAACTTTCCACCTCGGTCTTAAGTAACGTGAAGTTTGCTTTTGAAAAGTTTTTCATGGTGGTTTTCCTGTCCAGGGTGGGGGCGGAATGTGGATATCCAAAGTGATTTGTTTATGGTCAGATCTAACCAGCGAGGGGTTGACCTCTGGTGTGGAACACCGGTCGCCAGTGTTGGTGATGACCAATTCCAATATGTTGTCACCTCTGGTGGGAGTGTTGACCAGTTAAACCAGGGCGTTTGAGTTTATAAATTCTAGGAAATGTTGGGCAAGGGAGTTAGTACTTGAGTAGTTCTCCCAGTTAATGTTTGGATAATTTAAATCACCCAATATTAGGGTGTTTGGTAGGATCTTTATGTTTCCCAGTGTTTCCAGGAACATGGAATGGGGGTCCTGGGACATGATGGGTGATCTGTAGCAAGCTACAATTTGAATTGCAGTTTTGCCCATTGTTAGTTGCACGTGGATGATCTCTGAAGCATCGTGCTGTGCCACTAACCTGGAGGTGTGGGTATCCTTGATGAATATGGATACACCCCACCTTTTGTATTTTGGTTTGGGTTCTGTGGCCGAAATGTATGGTATGAGTTGTAACCTGGTAGTGCTGGGGTGCTCTCTGGAGCCTTAAACCAGGTTTCTGTTACTGCACATATATCGATTTTCTACATACTGAGGAGTGCCTCAAGTGCATGCATTTTGAGGTTCAGACTTCTGGCATTGAGTAGCACTACCCTCAGTTTTTTGTTACTTGTGCTATTTACGGCGGTAGGTTTGTCTTTTGAGCCTTGCCTAAAAAAGGCACTATGGGAGTGGCAAGAGCCTTGGCCAGTATTCGAAAGCCTAAGGGTGACAGGTGCAAGCTGTCTCTAGCGAAGCAGCATGGCTTGTCGAGCATGTCATCCCAGGTGGACAGACACTGGATCCCCTTTGAATGACACCAGAAACTTAGCCAATTGTTGAAATTGAGAATTTGTTTCTTTATACCGTGGTATCATTCTTGGTGAGGGCAGGATGCTACTCAGGGTCAGGGTCATACCAGCGTGGGCTACGTGATCAGAGAACTCTTCCATGTTTCTTTTCATGTAGTCTAGAGAGGTATGGCTCAGGTCATTCACACCAACATGGACAATGACAGAGTCATATTTGTACTTGTTCTGTAGTGACTTGAGTGCTTGTGTTATGTGGTGGATCCTGGCGCCCGACAGACAGCTAACAGTAACCTTTTCCTTATTCAGCCTAGTGAGTGGGACGTCAGTGTATAGATTTCCATGCACATAACATGAATAGGTTTGATAACTTGAATCTTGGCCTGAATGAGCTTGGAATTACTGGTGGCTCTTTGGTTGGTGATCCTACTGCGATTGTATCTGAAGGTGAAAACCCTAGGACGAGTGGGGGATTACCCACTAACTTCATCACTACCTTTTCATTGGATGCACCATTGTTAAAATCAATTTTAAATAAAAATTGGTGTTTTCTTACAGAGGAACCCTTCATTAGGAATAAGGTGGGTGATTTACCAAAAATAACCTTTAGAAAGGGTTTGAATTTGAAACTAAGGTTGGAGAGACACATGTTTATGGATTCCCCCTATTGTGGGATGGGAAAGTGTGGCAGGTGCCGGTTTTGTAAATATGTGAATGTAACTAACTCATTCACTGTCCGGGACAAGATGGATCATCTGAAAGGAAAATTTAATTGTGATTCCAGTAAAGTAGTTTATTTAGCTGTGTGTCAGGGTTGGGAAGATGGAAAGGTGCTTGAAACAGAGAATTTATGAGCATGTTCATGACATGAGTAAATTAAATTTGAATAATGCCTTGGCTAGACATGTGAAGTCTTTCCCCACACATCAAATTTTATTTTGTGTTTTTGATAAAGTTGGGGAAAATCTCAGGGGGTACTATTTGCCATTTAGGTTGGATGAGAGAGAATTAAATTGGCAGTTAGGCTTAATGCACATGTACCCCCAGGCCTTAATGATTGCCTTTCTATTGAATGCATTTTAAAACTGAAATCTCTTATTAGATGAATGCATTTTTATAAAATATTGGTTTTGTGGATATAGTATATGTACTTTTGTACTTTTGATTTTTATGATGATGAATTTCAATATTTATTTTAAATGTTGGCATAATGTAAGACTTAATGTATGTATGAGATGTGGTTCTGCCTATGGTCATATACATTTTTAAGTATTCCTTTAAATGTGGGCAGGGAACTTGAATTGTTAGTTGGTGATGTAATTAATTGATTGTATTTATTGGTGTAATGTCTTTTGAATTTTGTCTGAAAAAAGTTTGCTTATGTCAGTAAACAAAAGCGCTTACTTTACATCTGTTGACTCAGGGAGTTTTCTTTCATCTTTTGTGATTACCTTCCATGCAACCACAGTGTCAATCAGCTTGAGCTGATCTGACTAAAAGACAAGTTTAGGCAAGAAGCCTCTCAGAGCTTTACTGCTGCGGAAGAGTACACTCCTCTCTGGCTTACAAGGATTGACAGCCAGCCTGCTTTCTCCTTTGCTGGGCAGATAAGTTCACTTTGGTGTTAAAAACTCCCATTTTCTTAATTTTGTTGATGTCTTTGGGAAATTTATTTTAAAGCTAGGACTGTTTTGTTTTAATGGACTGTCTTGAGATTGTAACATACTATTAAACGGAACACTTGTTTTTTCCTGTCAGTTTAAAAGTAGTGTGAAGTAACTGAAAACATGTTTTTTTTTTTTTTGTAGAGAAATTGTGTTTCTTTTTCATTTGCAGGGCTGGCTGAGTTTTCTGTCAGAAAAGTAACTTTTGTGGACTGGTAGTGCTTAATGGCAGTTGTTGGCTTCTCTTCCCCAGAAAAGAGTCATTATTTTCACCTTGACTGTGGAACAGAATATGGGTCCCACAGTTAGTCCTTCCTCCAGACACAAAAAGAAAAAGTTAAGCAAACGGACTCTGCCACCACAGCAAGGTAGTTATTTGCCTCAGCTGATGGTGGGCGACTCTGGTGTGGCCATTTGTTGTACCTCAAACCACTCATATTTTACCCTGGATCTCTCTAGTGTAGTACTTACAGCCACTATGAACCAGAAGTTAGCCACGTCCTCTGTAGCTGTTGGGGTCCCCTCAGTGGTCAAGAGAGAGACAGTCCTGATGGTCCTGGAGGAGGGAACAGAGAAAGTTTACTTGTTGTATCAGAATTTTGTGCTCATCCCTGGGGAAGCAGCTGATGCTATTAGTAACAGAGTAGTCCATATTTTTCTTGTCAAAAAGAAACAGAATGCAAAGCATGTATTGGCTTCTCCTCAAATTTCTTTAGATATGAATAGTTTACTGGGTCTTGCTCCAGGTTTACTTCAGGCTATTGATCCTTCTTGTAAAGTAGTTTCTGGTTAAAGAAAAGGGGATTCCTCTTTTCCTGCAGAGATTCAAGATTCTGAATCTGAGCAGGAAGATGCAGGGATGGATACAGGCTTTGTTCCTCATATTTCTGATTCAGACTCAGAAGCAAGCTTAGCTTCTGACTCTCAATGTGGGGATTTCTCTTTCACTGTGACCTATTGCAAGATTGTGCCAGTGTTTTCAATGGGAGAACACTGAGGTTTCTGACTCCCTCAGTTTGATGAAATTCTGAACTTAAGACTTTATCATAATAAAACAAGTACATTAAACAAAACAAACAACACAATGTCCACCGGCCACTTAATAGAACCAACAACTTTAATTAACTTATAAAACAATATACATAAGTGCTTTTGTTTGATTAATTTCAGACTTCTTCAGATACCTTTCACTAACACACTCAGCATTTAAATATCCAGCCATGAATTGCCAAATACCAGGAAATTATGTCATGTTCTCTAAAACATTTAACATTACACTGTCAGCAATGAACATTTAAATAATGTATTAATAGTTCATGATAATATGAAAATATACAAATATATTAAATAAAACAAAATCTAAAATAACTATTTCAATTAACATAAATATAAATATACTGAAAAAAAACAGGCTGATGATTTAGATTCTATTACCAGTCATTTAAACATTACTTCTTAACATCAAACCTGTAAAAGTCCTACTTTTTGTGTTAATATAACTATAATAATTATATAATGTATAGCAATATTTCATCAAAACCCATATACTTTAAAAACATAATTTAACAAAACCTTTTAAAACTGTAATGCCAGCTGGAAAAATAATAAATAAATAAATATATATATATATATATACATATATATATATATATATATATATATAAATAAATTCATACATCTATATGTCTATCTACAAAGTGCCCTTAGCTTCAAAATACTATCGATGGAGCTATATTCATTAATGCCTGGCCAGGCATAAGCACTCAAAATTGTTTGCCACATTAACTCTCTTTTTTCTAGTTGTAAAGTCCACGGACCACCTCTCATGTTATGTACTACCTGTTCAATCACTAAATGATGAAAATAATGGTCATTATTAGTAGAAATATGCTTGGCCAATGCATTAGAATTCTTACTCTTCCTAATAGCATATTGATGTTCATATATTCTATCTTTTAAGCTTTTTTCCATCTTACCAATATAATTTACTAGGCATTGTTTACACATTGCCAAATATGCAACACCTTTGATGGCATAGTTAAATGTTCCTTTGATACTGTAACTTACATTTCTGACCTCAAATTGTTCATCTACTAAAATTAAACCACAATAATTGTGCATTCCACATTTTTGCATCCCTGAGACTTTTTAAAAAAATTATAGGGTTTACTACATCCCAACATAGTTTTAAGGATAACCCCTATTCTTGCTATTATTCCTGATTTTTCTTTAATTTTGTTTCTCACCAGCCCATCTTCATCAATAAAGACACAGTTCTTTAATAAAGTTGCACTTATCCTATTAAAATCAGCAGCAAAAGTTGTAACAAAACTGGCTGAAAAATTACAAATTTCCTTGCTTGATCTAAACTCCACAGAAGAATTAGAATTCTTACTATTATTATTACTACCTAATATTGGTTAAAAGAACCCATTTTGTTTTTTCCGAATCACTTCCATAGCCATTTCAGTAAGCAACCCCTTTGGGTAACCCCTAGCAATAAACATATCAATAAGGTTATCACATTCATTCTCAAAATCTGAGTCCAAAGTAACTATTTGGGCTGCCTGAACCAGCTGACCTTTCAGCAATGACCTTTTTTGATGGGCACTTTGGTAATGTAAAAATGAATTAGAATAGGTTGCCTTCCTATATATTTTAGAGATTAACCTTCTATTAATTACATCTTTCTGCTAACATCCAAATAACTGATGCTGCTGGTATCAACCTCCTAAGTAAATTTAAGATAATCAGTGGTATTATTCAGAGACTCAACAAACAGTTTACATATATCCAGCATCCCTGTTCATAAGACAAACATATTATCACGATAGCTTAATATGCTTATCAAATGTCTCATTATTAATAATTAACTTCTTTTACCGGCATGCCATACCTATCCTACTTTTTGAAGATAGAACTTACCATCAAAAAATATATAATTATTGAATAAAACTATTTCTAAAAGATCAACATACAAATTAATATACATTTGGGTAACATCTTTTGTCATTAGATATTCACTTATTAGCGCTATACCTTTTTTGTTGTGGAATAACCGAGAAAAGATCTTTAACATCAATTGTAAGGAAATAAAAATCATCTAAATATTCAATCTCATTAAGCAGTTGTAAAAAATTGCCATGAATCCTTACATATTTGTTTCTCAATGCTTATGAATCTCTTAAGTTTCATATCAATATACTTTGTACATGCATATGTTATACAATTATGTCCATCAACTATTGGGTGCATGGGGGGTTAGCTATAGCCTTATGTATTTTTGGAGCTACAAACATCACATGTATTGTTGGCGATGCCATTGTTAAGTAATTGTATAATTCCACATCAATTCTTTGCTCCAAAAAAAATATCCGGTAGTAATGCCCTTACTTTTCTATAAGCCCCATAAACCTGTTTTTTGTTACTGACTCATAAGTATTCCTCTCAAGGATTTGTGTAATTCTTCCATTGTAATCAAAGATGTCTATAATAACCAGTCCACCCTTGTTATCCGGCCTAATTACTCTAATATTCTGCCTTACTAAGTATGTTAGAACTTCTCTTTCTTGACAGATAAGATTATAATTAAAAATTTTATATCTACCATGAAATAAATGCCTAAAATCAAGTTCACACACTTTTTCATATATTATTAAAGCCGGATGAAGGGGCAGATTAAATGTACTGGCTATACAGGAATCTCCACTTATAGCCATGTCATTATCAAATGTTAATCTAAAATGTAACTTTCTTAAAAATAATTTGAGATCAGTGACCAATGCGGCAAAACTAGATCCCCTTAAAGGAACAAAATTAAGCCCTTTGCTCAATAAATTAACTACATCCATATCAATCTTTGTATGTGAAAAAATATACTCCTTAAAATCTTCATTCTGATTTGAAACAATAATAGGTAATTATGTTGTGACAGATTCAGAATAAATATTAAAATACATCAAATGATTATTAAATGTCTCATTGTTAATGTCATCTAATCCCTCCTGTAACAGTAACTGGCCCTCGTTCTGCTCAATCAACCATAAAATCCCCCTCTCCTCTGATTTCTCCTTGATGGCATATAAAAATCATTTGTGTGAGGGACACCATCATTATTTCATTGATTTATTTCCCTTATTCTGTCTGAATGCCTTAAATAAGGCAATTCCTGCAAATCATTTATGTCAGTAAATGACTGTTGATTAAACCCCCTTTCATTTACATTGTCCTGTGTTTGTCGTACTACATAGTTAGTGGCTGATATGTTATTTAAATTGTTTTTAAATTGTTCTTTAGTTTCTGTTAGAAAAATATGTATTAATGTGTGTATGCTTAATGCCAATTAATAACCAAGTATTTTAATACGCTTTTCTTTCTATTTTTCATGCACTGTATTTTATACAAATTGAGTTTCATATGAGACTGAAAAAGATGCTTATTGAAAACTGCAGTATGCTTTCTGAAACTTGCAAGTTGCCCTCTGACCTAGTAACTGCTAGCACAGCAATATTCATGTTTATGCCTTTTGGAAATGTACTTGAGAAGCAGGTGCTTATCTGCTAGGTCAGAAACGAATGAATGAACAATACTATATTCTGTAAATGTAATGATTTTAGACAATCAACTCTGTTCGAAGGATGGGAACATGTGCAGCTGCAGTAACTTAGAGATAAAGTAGACAAAGGATTATTAGAGAAATGAACTGCTAGCATTGTGTTTGATTTAGCCATAGTACCTTGAATGGTAACATAACATGTATCTAACTGGGAGTAATCAAGGCCATGTTGTTTTCCTCAGGAAGTTTCACATAAAAATTGATAAATCAGCAGAAATTCATGGGAAAGATGGTCAGCAGATGATGATGAAAAAGGTGGTAATCTGTTACGTCAGCTTGGTAGGACATAACCAGTTTGAGAATGTATAAAAATGAAAGTATTTCCTGTTTCTGGTTAGACAAACTCTGTATTAGCACGTTTTTGTCTCCTTGCTGCAAGATTAAAGTGCCTTAACCTGAACCTACCGTGTTTTGATCATTTTTAAAGTATATTTTTCCTTTGACAGTTTGGTCCTTCGGACCGGAAAGTACCTCTCGCTCTAGGCCTAGGTCAGAATTGGGCCCGGTGGCATGCATCCGTACGGAGAAGAGGCCAAATTGGCTCTTCTGTTTTGAAAGACCTCTGACTGAATTGTCGTTCGAAAGAGACCAGACACTGTTTCTGATCTGGGATTGGAGGACGAGTCAACGATCCGGTGGATCAACTCACGGGGGGTCAGGTAAGGAGGAATTACCTTATTTCTGTTTTAAGATCAGGGACTAGTTACAGAACTGTTTTTTGTCAGGTAGATTTGCATGTACAGATCAGGGACAGAAAAAGAGGTTACTGTTTTTGTCATAGATCAGGGAAACAGAATAGGTAGGCAGTTATTCTAGATAAACTGTGAAAAGGTATAGAATTGTCGTACCATGTGATAAAAAGGGTTAAGTAACAATTAACAGCTTAGCTAAGGCAACAATGGGAAATCAGTGTACAAAAAGTTCCCGAGACCCGCCCGTAACGGAAGAAGCGGAGTATATGCAATTACAGCGGGCCGACAATGTTAAGTATTATACAAAATGGGTTGATAAGTATAACTTTGATGGTAATTTAGATAAACTTGCACTTATGAAACTTGTTAGGCAACTAAAAACAGACACGAAAGGTCAACTAAAAAGCAATGACAATTAGGAGTCCCTCGGGCGCATAGGTGGCTTGAGGAAGAAAATCGCAGGGAACAGAAAATAAAGAATTCAAAAACAATGTTTTTAGACAAAAAAGACAATAACTTGGTAATAGCAACGGCCCCTCCTTCGCCCCCTCCGCTTCCTTTACCAGAATATGAAGCGAGTGGACAAGCTGATCCACCTCCGCTATATCCAGCTGTTTCTACAGCATCAAAACCTTTTGTCAGGGATCCTATCGAGACAAGGTCTCGAACACGCGACTTGAGGAGGGAGATTGAACTATGTGAAATAAATAGAAAATCACAGGCTATGAGTGAAGAAGAGATATGTCCACTCATAGAAGTACCAAATCCTCAGGCAGGACAGGCAGAACAGGATCCGACTCTTTTAGTTTATAGACCGTGGACACCGGAAGATATCCAGAAAGCCACGGAGGGAATTCCCCATCCGAAAGTGAATTTTCAAAAATTTTTAGAAGACTTACAGGGTATGAGATTAAGTTACCATTTGAATGGAGAAAAAGTAGAAAAAGTAGTTAGACAAATTGTAGGTCCAGATTGGCACATGATCAGTGGTGACTGGAATCCTCGTGACGCACAACTTAGACCACTCCTACATACTAATGCAGAACTGGATGGCAGAGTGAAAGGTCTGACAGACCGAATCTCTGAAAAATGGAAGCCTAGGGCTGATTGGACTTGCATTAATCAGTGTATCCAACAGGAAGGTGAAACGGTTGATAGATATTATGCTAGACTGTTAGAATGTTTTAATAACCACTGCGGAATGCAGATACCAGAAAACCAGACACAAGATTCCTCATATGAACAACAGTTAAAGAATGCATTCTTGAAGGGTAGCATAACTCCCATCAGCAGCTTTATTACAAAGCACATGGTAGATCAACGTACAAGTAGATTACAGCCATTACTTCAATATGCTAGACAAGCAGAAAGACATTTTAATAGTAAAAAGAAAAAGAAACTCAAGTATTTTCGGCAGAAGATGGGTCAGAAATATTTGTAGTACAAACTGGGAAAAAGGGTAAGAAAAATGCCCAGGGAAATAAACAATCTGACAAGCGATCAGAAGATTTTGAAGAAAGAAAGAAGAAAGGTGAATGTTTTAAGTGCAGGAAAAAAGGACATTTAGCAAGGGATTGCAGGCTAAATAAGAAGGTGACTACAGAAAATAAGGAGGATGAGGAATGACTATATGATAGTCAGGAATCACTGAATGAAAATGAGCAGGAAAAGACAAGTGCAAATGTGATAGCAAGTGTAGAGGATGTGACAGAAGGGGTAGAGGATGTACATGAATTTGCAGACATCGAAGAAAATGAAATTTTGGACTTAGCTTTATTGAGCTTAGAGCTTTACTTAGCAGATACAAAACCGGAAGTGACACTTCTGGTAGAGGGGAGGGAAGTCAAATTTTTGTGTGACTCAGGGGCCTCACGGACCCTGATACACCCTTCCAAATTACCGGAAGATTCAGAATCACCAGATTATATACCAGTGAAGGCAGCTAATGGACAGCTGTATCGGGATCCACTCTCCCATGACATAGCAATAACAGACCCCGTTTCAGGGATGACCCAGAGAAGTAAAATTGTAGTTTCTGCAAAATGCCCAGTAAACCTTTTGGGTAGAGACCTAATGCAGATATTTGGCATAGCTGTAATTCCAACCATGCAGGGTATGGAAGCACAGCGACAAATGGATACTTTTGTAGTGCGACCGGAGGGTGAAACATATTATTGGTACAGCCAGGACTTAGTTACGATTGGTCCAGGGGCAGTAACCGAAGAACTGATGAACGTAGCCATCAGTAAGTCCCCCTCCCTCGACATTGACAAACAGAATTTGTTGTATTGTACTCTATATTACTGTAATAGACCAGGACCTGATAAAGATTATGAACAGGAATTGTTTCAGAACCTTGCAAACAGACTAGTGTTACAAAATTTGTACTGGGATGCAGAAGGAAACAGTGTAGTAAGCTGTTCACTGCCCCAGGAATTTTTAGCACTTTACAAATCTAATCGATTGCCACGTTAGCTTAACTAAAAATAGAAATTTGAAATGGGCAGACTTAGGTGAAAAAGTCACAAGGTGGGAAAAGCAGACAGAATTAGAGCTCTCTGAACAAGGAGTACAGAAACAGAAATTGAATTGGATCACACAGACACACCCAGCTGTGCACTCACAGGCTAATGAGAATAGCTGAGTATTACTTTTATTAGAAGAAGAGGAAAAAGCCTTGCAAAGCATACCAGACATTCTCTGGTCAACAGGGAAATCAGATGTAGGACTTATACGAACAGCAGGACCAGTTACTATTACGCCAAAGTCAGCATTTAGACCCCAGAAAAGACAGTATCCCTTGAGAAAGGATGCAGAGATAGGAATCAAACCTATAATAGCAGCCTTACTTAAGGAAGGAGTCTTAATAGAATCTCCTGATTCACCATGTAATACACCCTTATTTCCTGTCAGGAAAGCAAACGGGGAATGGCGTATTGTCCAAGATTTACAAGCTGTAAATAATGCGGTTATACCCAGGGCACCGACGGTGCCAGACCCACACACCTTACTGAATGATTTAAAGCCTGAGCAAAAATATTTTTCTGTGGTAGATATTAGTAATGCATTTTTCTCGATACCGATACACCCTGACAGCCAATATTGGTTTGCATTTACGTTTCAGGGAAAGCGGTATACATATACAAGATTACCACAGGAATATTGTGAAAGTCAAACAATATTTGCACAAGAAATGGCAAGCAACCTGGCAGGATTTATCCCACTGAGAGGTAGTCAGATTTTACTTTATGTAGACGACATTCTGCTGGCAGCCCCCACCCAGCAAGAATGCAAAGAGGACACGATAGCTTTATTACAGTTTTTAGCTACTCAAGGTCACAAAGTAAACAAGGAAAAGCTACAACTTTGGAGAAAACAAGTTAAGTACTTGGGATATGTAATATCCCAGGAAGGTAGAATATTAGATGAAGATAGAAAAACAGCAATATTACAGGCACCTAGACCAACTACCAAGAAGGAAATGATGTCCTTCCTGGGAATTACTAATTTTTGTTGAAGCTGAATACCAAATTATGCTTTGGAATCTGCTCCACTGGCCGATTTAATATTCAAAAAGCCGATGGCAGCACAGGATTTATTACAATGGACACCAGAAGCAGAAGCAGCTTTCTGCAAGCTGAAACAACTGATAGCATCATCCTTAGTTTTAGGATTACCAAACTATCATAAGCAATTTATTCAAACTGTAGACTGTAAGCAGGGTTATATGACATCAGTATTGACACAGCAACATGGGGACAAGCAACGCCCCATAGCTTACTA
The DNA here is from genome assembly GCF_019279795.1 of Protopterus annectens. NCBI lineage: Eukaryota > Metazoa > Chordata > Ceratodontiformes > Protopteridae > Protopterus > Protopterus annectens. Next base: position 650,533,668 of record NC_056727.1, read on the forward strand.
CTCATCACAGTTAGACCCAGTGGCGCGATCCCTGCCCCACTTTGTACAAGCAGTAGTTGCAGCTGCAATGGCAGTGCAGGCTTTGGCCTCAGTAGTGTTATTCCACCTTCTCACATTGAGAGTGCCTCATGCAGTCGCAATTATTTTACTGCAAGAAAAAGTAGCATATCTTTCTCCTGCTCGGCATCTTTCCTGTATGACTATACTGTTGAGCCAACCTCATATGACAGTTGAACGATGCACAACTTTGAATCCGTCAACCTTGCTCCCAACCCCTGTGGATGGCAAACCACACTGCTGCCTGCAGGAGATTGAGCAAAAGACATTACCTAGACAAGACCTTACGGATGTTCCCTTGGATGATGCCGAAGTGACACTATGTGGACGGCTCGTGCAGGAGGGGTCCTACAGGACAGATCCTAGTGGGGTATGCAGTCGTTTCTGATACTGAAACTTTAGAAGCAAAATCTTTACCACACAATTTATCTGCACAAGCGGCAGAATTGATTGCCTTGACAAGGGCATGTACCTTAGCAAAAGGTAAGAAACTGAACATTTATACTGACAGTCAGTATGCTTTTTCTACACTACATGTTTTTGCGCAGCAGTGGAAAAATAGAGGAATGATAACATCTACTGGTAAACCAATTAATCATGCGCAATTTATTTTAGATCTATTGGATTCTATTCAGTTACCTCAAAAAATAGCTATTTGCAAATGCGTAGCTCATACCAAGCAACAGGATAGGATTTCAAAAGGTAATGCACGGGCTGATACAGCTGCGAAGCAAGCAGCTTCAGCCTCAGAAGCTTTTCTTTTGAGTGAGGAATTACAACCCTCTGAGACTTTAGATTTAGAAATGTTAAAAACAGTGCAGACACTTACTACAAATGTAGAAAAACAGAAGTGGATAAAACGAGGAGCGATCCTTGAAAAGGGACTGTACATCTCCAAGGAAAAAAAAACAATTTTGCCATCTAATTTGTTTAGATATGCAGCTTTGTTGAGCCATGGGCAGAGCCATGTCTCAACAGGGGGGATGGTACAGTTAGTGAATCGAGTGTTTACAACCTATGGATTTACAAATTACACAAAAAATTTCTGTGCAGCATGCCATGCTTGTAACAAGCATCATGCACAAGGGGCATTGAAGCCTAAGCAAGGGAGTTTCCCTACACCACTGTATCCGTTTCATACTATTTGTATGGATTTCATAGAATTGAATAAATGCGAGAATAAAAAGTATTGCCTTATCATTATAGATATGTTTTCCAAATGGGTAGAAGCTTTTCCAACTAAAAATCCAGATGCAGCCACTGTTGCAAAGGTCCTTGTTAAAGAAATTATACCCAGATTTGGCATACCGGAAAAGATTTATAGTGATAACGGTACACATTTCGTGAACCAAACAGTACAGCAACTTAGTCGTTATTTTGGGATATCGTTAAAAAATCACTGCGCTTACCACCCCCAATCTGCAGGGTTAGTAGAGAGACACAATGGGGTGTTGAAGAACAAGCTTAGAAAGTTAATGACCGAGACACAGAAGAACTGGGTGCACTGTTTGCCTTTAGCACTGTTGAGCATGAGAACTGTTCCAAATGTAAAGGGATTAACTCCTTTTGAAACTTTGTTTGGGAGGGCATATTATACACCTCAGTGGAAACCTCTCATGTCCGCAGAGCAGGAGGCTGACAGTTCACTTGCAGGATATATGAGGCGATTTTTGAATAACAAACTTTTGCAGTTAAATTCTGTTTCAGATAAAGAACAACCGAAATCAGAAGCACCAGTAGCCCCAGGCACCTGGGTCTGGGTGAAGATTGTGAAGCGAAAGAATTGGAGTTCACCGAAGTGGGAAGGACCGTACCAGGTACTACTGTCAACACCCACTGCAGTCAAGATCACAGAGCGAGCTTCCTGGATTCATTTGACGCACTGTAAACTGGTTAAGAACTTTGAATTGGACAAAAACTTTGTTACTGTTGTACAACAAGAACATAATGGCCAGGTACAGAGTGAATAGAGACACTGAGCAACCTCAGAAAACTTGTATGATCATTTTAATAGCTATGCTAATCACACTGTTCTTTTTGTTGTGGCCACTCCTTTTTCCTGCCACAAAAGTTGAACTGATTAGACGTAATGAACCAAACATAGACTGGCATCCGAACTTTAACACTTATCAGGCAATTACACGTGTGTACACTGAGACTTTTAATGTTTCGAACTGCTGGGTCTGTACGGCCATACCAACAGCATATGGGGGTTTATTGATGACTGCTATCCCCCTAGGGGTCAATGAGACCTGGGAAAATCTAGTTTTTGACACAGTTGTTATCAAAGCACATGATAAAGTAGCACTGTATTTGCCTGTGACACAAAAAGGAATTGTATGTTTTTACAAAAATGACACCATCCAAGTGGGATGGAGTAAGTGTAATGTTACAGTACAGTATAAATGTTATAGAAAACCAAATGATTTGAGTGGATCTTGTAGTACAGATTATGACTCATTTTTGAAATCTATGCATAAGACTCTTGATCAGGTACAACGCAATCCTGTACTTTTTAAACAGTTATCTGTAATAGATAGGAAAATGTTTCATGCAGGGCAGTCATTTCGTAACAAAGTAACAACTAAAGTTGAGGACTGTTATTTTGTGTGTGGTAAAAAAGCATATAAATGGTTTCCTGAGAATTGGTCTGGCAGTTGTTTTTTGGGGTACCTGGTTCCAGCCATCCGACACACTGCAGTTTTGCCTCAGGGAAACATTTGAAATACCTGAGATGTGACCAAAAAGACTGTTAAGAAACCTGCGAATCCAGTGGGACAGATCAAAGCGGGCTGAAAAGACCATCGTGATGTGGGAACCAAACTTGCGCACATGGACTTAAGTGATGCTGTCATATCCTGGGCAGGTATATTACCTGCATATGGTGCAGTTAAATCGATATGGGAGCTGCAAAAACTGTCGAAACTTCTCGAAGTAATGAGTAATGCGACTTTTTCTGCTCTTGAACTGATAACTGATGAACTGAATGCCATGAGAACTGTAGTACTCCAAAACCGAATGGCTCTTGACTTCACCCTAGTGGCGAGGGGTGGGACGTGTGCTTTAATCAAAGAAGAATGCTGTGCGTTTATTCCTGACCATCAGCATGACATTAATGATCATCTAATAGGAGTTTGTGTTTGTTGTGGAATTCCCTGCATGAAGAACTTAATCAAAGAATTCATAGATATATCAGTATCTGAGACTATGTATCAAAGTACTGAATTTGAAGAGCTGCTAGAATGTGAAACACTTTCATAAAAGTTTAAACTGAATGACTTTCTTAACTGCAAATCCTGAGTGGAAGAGGTTAGGAAAAGAAGCAAACTGTTTATTCTTTTTTGAAAATAGAATCAAAAAGTATTAACAGGAGGGAAATGTTAGAAAAATATGTATTAATGTGTGTATGCTTAATGCCAATTAATAACCAAGTATTTTAATACGCTTTTCATTCTATTTTTCATGCACTGTATTTTATTCAAATTGAGTTTCATATGAGATTGAAAAATATGCTTATTGAAAACTGCAGTATGCTTTCTGAAACTTGCAAGTTGCCCTCTGACCTAGTAACTGCTAGCACAGCAATATTCATGTTTATGCCTTTTGGAAATGTACTTGAGAAGCAGGTGCTTATCTGCTAGGTCAGGAATGAATAAATGAACAATACTATATTCTGTAAATGTAATGATTTTAGACAATCAACTCTGTTCAAAGGATGGGAACATGTGCAGCTGCAGTAACTTAGAGATAAAGTAGACAAACGATTATTAGAGAAATGAACTACTAGCATTGTGCTTGAATTAGCCATAGTACCTTGAATGGTAACATAACATGTATCTAACTGGGAGTAATCAAGGCCATGTTGTTTTCCTCAGGAAGTTTCACATAAAAATTGATAAATCAGCAGAAATTCAAGGGAAAGATGGTCAGCAGATGATGATGAAAAAGGTGGTAATCTGTTACGTCAGCTTGGTAGGACATAACCAGTTTGAGAATGTATAAAAATGAAAGTATTTCCTGTTTCTGGTTAGACAAACTCTGTATTAGCATGTTTTTGTCTCCTTGCTGCAAGATTAAAGTGCCTTAAACTGAACCTACCATGTTTTGATCATTTTTAAAGTATATTTTTCCTTTGACAGTTTCACACCATTGCTGGCTTTTAGGGGGTTTAGGATATGCTTGTCACTTTTCATATTGCTGCTTGTCCCTTTTTAATTTTTTAAGCTTATTCTCTTTGAGTTCAATCAGATTGTGTTCAATACTAGTATATATTCACTGATGCTCGAATCTGTATCTCTCATGCTCTATATCAGTCTGCACGTCGACCTCCAAACTACTCAGTTCAGCCATAAGTTTATCTATATCTTTATTGTTGTATTTCATTAACAATTCAAGTAAATCAAGTCCATGCCAGTCAAACATCTTAATTAAATCAATATGTAAGGGGGAACTGGCCACTAAACCCATAAACAAGTATATTATTAATTAATACAAAAATAAAAAATTCATACAATAAATATTCTAACTTCAGTTGGAATAGTAATCAAATTAAATACCTTGGTATAACCATTATATATAACAGTAAAGAAATGCTACAAATTCTTCTTTACCATGGAAGAGTAATTTATGATTATAAAGATGGTAATTCTCTCTAAAATATTGTCTTACAATCTTTAGTACTATTTCCATCAAGAGAGCACAGGGGTGGGTATACATGCTGTAGACTGTCTTACTTTTAATATTTAAGTTTAGTATGGATTCATTCCTAAAATATATACATTTCATACACTACTGCCAGTTCTGCCATGCCTTCCACAGCTCAAAGGCAACAGTATCACTATTTAATGTTACTAGTTTGTCTGTGCATATATCCTGTCATATGTTTAGACAAGTGGGTAGTGTTCCCACATTATGAGGATACCTGTGGGTTCAATCCCCTACCCCAGATGTGTTATCATGAAATTTGTTCAGCTTTATTTGCTTGTCTGTTTATATTAACCTCACCATTAGATAGGGAAATATGTATGATCAACCTTTTTGGGTGGGTGGGCATCTTTGTCAATGCAGTTGTTTCTTTTGCTTATAATTTATAACCTGTGAGTGAAATGTTAACTCTAAGTAGCATAGTTTCTTTGTATCTGCACATTTATAAAATGGATCATTACTGTATCTGGAGGTAGAGACTCCGGTTGGTTTGTCTGAGTAGCTGATCATGTTAGTACTGCCAGGATGCAGGTGATTCTGGCTGTTGGTTCAGGTCCTCCTCCCAGTTGTGTATGATAACAGCCTTGTTAAATTGTGAAGTGTTTTTTGGACCTTCAAGTATATTATATCTAAGTGTTTCATTGGTATATATATATATATATATATATATATATATATATATATATATATATATATATATATATACACACACACACACACACACACACACACACACACACACACACATATATATATATATATATATATGTGTGTGTGTGTGTGTGTGTGTGTGTGTGTGTATATGGGTCTACGTTATAATATCGAAGACCCATATACACAAATTACAGAAGATCGAGATGATGATAGTGAAAATCCTTTTAACCAAAACTGTAAAATAATGAAACCCAGAACATCCAACTAGACAAGTTACCAGATGTCCAGTCGTCACTTAAAGGAATAAGTCTCTGGTTACAAACTGTTATAAACAAACTGTTCACATTAAATTTAAGAAATGGTACATAATTGTTTGTGTATAACAAATTTTTGTAGATTTTGCTCTTCACATTGCTGCACAAAAAATAAATAAATTATGTATGTAACAAAAGTTAAATGCAGTGTATTTGCCAAAAATCAGAACTATAAATAAAATCTCATTATCAGTGGTTTGATATTAAATTGTCAAATATTTGATCTACATATCTGTCTGAAAAGCTTGAGATTGAAACTAGCAATAGTTTTAGCCAAAAATCACATCAAGTATTTGATAAATAATATGTAATGATATAAAACTAGAAAACAGAATCTTATTCGACAACTCAAAAATATTTCTTCATCATCTCTTTGTGGTAAAACGTGGTATAAATCCTTGATGTTCAGAGTGACCAGTAATGAACTGCTATCAAAATCAGTGCTGCTAATCATTTCCTGTAGGTCAAATAATCTAAAAGATAAGCAGGGGGGGGTTCAGTAAAGCCTACACAATTTTTTTTGTGCATGCGTTGTGGCATGATGCTTATACAAGCTCGAGCAATTTTAGCTTCAGTAAGCATTGCTTAGTGGTGCACATGCATGCTCAAACATGCAAAATACAGAGGAATGTAAATTACCTGATAAGTAGGTGAATCTTATGTAAATCAGGCAAGTAGAGAGATACAACAAGTAGAAAGGCATCCGTGTAGACTTTGTGTCAGTGTCCATAGTGTATGGAGAAATTTTCCACATACAGGAGTCTACACAGACAAAAGGGGAAGTAAAACAACAGAAATCTGGACATACCTCCCCTGAAAATGTTATACCACATACAAATATGTGCAATACTAATATTGTAGATATCATAAAAAGGAAGGGAATAAGTTAAATTAATAATATTTTTTTTAATAATCTTGGCATGTTTGTGCTATGCACCACAGTCTGTAGACATGTTTAATAGAAAAAAAGGCAAAAAATGCATTTTATAATATGTCAAAAATGTATTATACATCCTTGCATTGGGTCCATACAATGAAGCATTGGTGCTGTTTCTCAGTTCATATGGCTATGAACCATGTAGTTTCCAGGCTGTCAGCACAGATATGTATGAAATGAGGTAGATGAATAGCAAAAAGGAGAAAGCGTGTCCCCATATCCACTTTGTGTAGGCTCCCACACCATGTTGACATTTCCACTGGATGTGGATGCCAGCAGGGAGGTGTATCCTTTCACTTCTAGGATTGTTTAATTCCTATTGCATGTGTTTGCACTGCAAGCTGCATAGCTGAGTGTGTTCATGTGGAAAGACCATCCAAGTCACAGTGAGGATGTTTGCAGCAAGTAATTAAAACCAGATATATTCAGTAATTGACTTTGACTTTTGTCTAAGGTATACTGCACAGCACACCACATAGCTAAATGTATTCATGCAGCACACTACCCACATGACAGTAATGATATAGGCAGCAATGAATGGAAAGCAGATATATCCAATGAATATTTAATATTGTGTCTAACCTATGCGGTATGGCATGGTGCATAGATCCACATCGTGCACTAAAGTAGGACCATTAAATGATGTTAGTTACATTCTAGCCAGGTGAAATGAGTAATAATTAGCCAGTCACACATGCTGGACCTGCAGTAGACCTCTATAAAGTATGCATATACCCTACAATCTGATTTTCCCCTAATACTCTGGACCATTGGAGTACAAACTTGGGAATTTTAACTGAGATAATGCTAGTGGCTGCTGCAGTTCTGCTACATCTGTATGTGCTAAATGTTGAAGTCATTGCTGCTGCTGCTGCTGACAATAGGCCTAGGCAGAGAAGGAGAAGAGTGTTCAGGCCCATGGTAACCTTCCAGGAGCTACATGAACTGGAAACTGTAGAGCTCTACAGGGTGGACAGGGACATATTACAAGAACTCACTGAGCTCTGCCACCCTCAAATCAGAGCCAGAGCCAACAGAGGGGAACCCATCCCACTGGAAACAAATGTATGTGTAGCCCTTAGGATACTAGCTACAGGTACTTTTCAAAGACTAATTGGAGACATGATGGGGGTGTCACAGGCATCTGCATCCAGGATACTCCACCAGATCCTGCATGCTAAGCTACCACATGCCAGTGAGTCCATATCTTTACCCCTCTCCCTTGAGGTGAGGGTCAGCAATATGCAACAGTTCTACCTTGTAGCACACTACCATGAAGTACTGGGTGTCATAGATTTCACTCATATACACATCAAGGCACCACCTGGTGAGCAGGGTAGAATCTACGTTAAATGTAAGGGGTATCACTCAATCAACTGCCAAGTTATGTGCAATGTCCAGGGGATTATCCTGAGTGTGTATGTTGGCAGCCCTGGCAGTTATCATGACTCTCATATCTGGCACACATCACAGCTGTACCAGATGTTTGCTACTGGGAGACATTTACTGGGGGATGCTGGCTTTGCCCTGGAACTGTGGATGATGACATCCGTCAGAAATGCACACATACCCACCCACAGAAGAATGCCATAATGAGGCACATGTACAAGCTAGGAACATCAGAGAACATGTGTTTGGGCTTCTGAAGTCATAGTTCTGGTCCCTAAATATATCTGGTGGAGCCCTGCAGTATTCTCCAACCACATGTGCACATATATTTACAGTATGTGATATGCTACCCAATATAATCCTGTGGAAATAGCTGCAGCAGGATCAGCAAAGGGAAGGGATACACAGCCCCCCCCCCACCATTGCCTAGGTCACCACAGCCACAGTCACAGGAGGACTCAGAGGAGGAGCTCCCTGCTCGTGTCCTTGTAGGCAGACGTTGGCATGCTCAGTATGCCCTGGCTTTGGCTAAGAGGCAATACATAGCACATTCGCTGACAAGCTAGGGACTTAGGTACTGAAACCTTACTCTTACTCACATACAGAAATTAAAAATGATGGCAGGCAACCCACACATCCTGTACCTACCCATCTATTGGCTGTGTACTGCTTGCATCTGGCAGAGTCATCCAGCAGTTATGTCACCTGCTACATTTGCAAAATAAGTCCATAACCTACACAGTACTTGTAAGGATTAATATGATATACCATTGTATGCATGGATCTGGTACATTATGTAAGTAAATATAGTGGGCTACTTGGGCATAAATAACATCCACATGGGACTACAGATACCCATTTCACTATCATGTTTCCATTACTATTCACTAGGCCTCATGCATGGAATATTCATACAGTCATACTGCAACAGATTACTGGTACATCAGTCAAGGGAGATGTTAGACAGTGGGGTTACATGATAGTCAGTCTATTGTGTATCCCAGCAGAACATATGGTGTTGTACCCTACTCCCAACACAACAGTGTTCCTTTATAATTGCTGTAACAGAAACTCATCAATTGTATATCAGCATTCCAGGCAGCCTCAGGACAGTAACATAGACATTGATCATACATTGTATATATTACTTAAAGCAGGAATAACAATGTACATGTGAAGATTGGAAGGAAGACGGGTGAAGGCTGGCAGCCTAGTCAAATAGAATTTGATACATAATTATATCAACTGTATAAATAAATGTAAAATACAGGCTTGTGTTTTTAAATGAAAAGAAAACACTGTAAAATGTGAACTTCAGGATTGTTGCAACATTGTCATCTACTGTAAGGAAAACCAAGCCAAGCATTTCAAATGTGTCTTTTAAAGTTAACAAGATCTTATGAATCTCTGTGATATTTTAAAAGTCAGCTCCAGTGGGTCTGGATGAAGGTTTCATGCACATTGTTTTAAAGTTAAAGTTAAAGGCCAGAATTTACAAGTGGAAGGTACTTTATTGCTCTGGTTTCTGCAGTGTATATGTGAAATGTCTTGTATTGTTGTAGTTTCCATAGCAGGTGTTAGCTTGCTAAAAAATGCAGTTTGTGGCCTGAGAAAACCTAAGTGTCAAAATGATGTAATTTGGGATGGCCTCAGCAGAGCTGTTGGTTAGTGTTTAAAAACTATTATTGAGTGAGAGACTGTAAGCATTTTGATGGTGGACATCTAACCCAGCACTGCTTGCTCTTTATGTATGTAAGTAAGAATATAGCACTGTGTTTTCTCTTAAGAATAGCTAAAGATTAGAAAGTTAGAATAAGTGTTTTTCTTTGACATCAGACCTGTCCTACTGTATTATTTTAAGTTTCTGTGTGATCTCTGAACTCATAGATATCTCTGTGGTGTAGTAGTATTGTCTTGTGTTTTAATTATTTATTATTAAATATTTTAAAAACCTTTACCTGTGGCTGGTTTGTATAGAGAAGTAGGCTCTAAAGTACATTGCATATTTATAGAGGTTACTTTAATAGGCCACTCTAATAAGTCTTAGACTAAATAGTCACATTACCAACTGGATAATAATATTGCACAGTAATAATTGGACACCCTTTTAAGTCATTTTAGTAGCTGATGTTGTTAGTTGGGTAGTGGCAGGAATTACTACCATATGGTCTGGGTAATAGGGGCACAGCTGGAGAACCTGTGCCAGCCTTTTCCCAGGAGGGTCTGTGTGGTTGTATAACCTCTTCTCAAAGTGTGTGTGTGGTGTGTCAGCTACGTGACAGGGACATGAAGCACTAGTTGGACAGAGAGGTACTGGAGGATTTAGCTTGCCCAGCTAGGCTGAGATCTGGACCCTATAGCTGTGCCAGTGGGGAGTCTTATTGGGGACCTTGTGAGCAAAGGAGCAACCAGCCCCAGACTGACTGTGATCTCTGTGTGCACTTAAGGGAAATTGTACTTTACTCTGTGTATTAGTTATCCTTTCCTCTTCTAGGAGTCGTGCTCTCTGGTGTCAGTGGTGAGGATTGAGGCTCCTTGATTGCTAGGCCAGGGCATGGGTGTCGCATATTGGTGGCAGTGGTTGGGATATCCTATCACATTATTGGTTTGCTGTGGTGGGATCCACATCACATATTGATTAGTTGGCAAACACTAATTGGCTTGTAGTGGTGTGGGTAGAGCAAATTCCTGTAGCTTATGTACAGTGATCTCTAAAAGTGTTTTGTACTCTAAAACAGCAATGCAGTGTATACTCATAGTTCAGATCACAATTGTTTTATTTCTTTTGTTAGCTTAATGTTAGTCAGGGTGAGCAGGCAGCATGTCAGCAGATGAGTATGGAAAGCTAACAAGGAGCCAGCTGGTGGAGATGTGCCAGGCTAGGGGACTGATGCATGGAAACCTGACTAAGGCAGACCTGATTGCAGCCTTGGTTACAGCTGCATCAGAAAACAGCAGCCTGGAGGACAATCAGACTGACAGTGGAGATACGATATCCTCGGAGAATGGACAGCTCAACCTTTTTGCAGTGGACTTAAAAATCCAGCTGGAGCTAAAGAGACTTGAATTGGAGGCCAGGTGTAGGGAACTAGAAGCAGCTGAGAAAATGAGGAAGTCTACAAGCTGAGGAAAATGAACATCAGAGGAGGCATGAGAGGGAAATGCTGACTCTTCATCAGAGTCATGGAGGTAATGGGGAAGGGAGTAACTGGAGCCCAGAAGCACAAAAAGTTACAAATTTCTTCCACGGTTTAAAGAGGGGGATCATTTTGATAGCTTCATTCATATGTTTGAGCGGGTATGTAAACAGCATGAAGTTGATCAAGGGCTCTGGGTACAGTTCCTGACCCCCTTACTCCATGGTAAAGCTGTAACTTCTTTAGCAAAAACACATGACACTGACTGTTTTGATTATACTGCTGTAAAAAGACACTTGTTGGAATGTTGTAAGCTAACACCTGAAATGTATAGGAAAAAGTTTTGTGAGCATAGATGCAAGGCAGATGAAAATGAATGTGAATATGTTGCTGAACTGAGCACTTATTTTCATAGCTGGGTGAGTGGATTTCAGGTCACCACTTTTGAAGGGCTGGCAGATCTTTTGGTAAGGGAACAAGCCCTTAGCACTTTGCCTGAGGACATGTGAATCTGGTTAGCTGATAGACAGTGTGCTACTTCAGAGGAGTTGGGGAAGAAGGGAGACCTATACCTAGCAAGCAGGGCAGCCCTGCACAGGAAAGGGACCCCCAGTACTGCTCATGGGACTAAAGGAACCCATGGTGGGCAGCACAGACTGCCCCAGCAGAATCCACCAGTAGCAGGGGAAGCCACTAGTCCAGGTATACATCCAGGAGCTAGGGTTAAATGTTTTGAATGCAACCAGTGGGGCCATGTGGCATACAGTTGTCCATGGAGGCAAGGTGGGGAACAAAAGGTGAAAGAGACAGTAAGTGGGAAAGACAAAATGCCAATAGTAGGTTGTCTTGAGACAACTGGGGTATGAAGCTACCATCCTGCAGATGTCCTGAGAGGGAAGGATTTGGATGAAGCAGTATCATGTACTTAGGCAGTTAAACGCAGTCAGGCTAGGAGACAAGCATGTGAGTCTGGCAGCCTGGAAGAGACCCAGATAGACTGCATACTTTTAGCCAGGACTGCTGAGGTGGTTACTTCAGGGAGGGAGCTGCTCTGTAGCAATGAGACTGAAGGTGAGCCACAGCTGCTTGTGGGTACTGATGGTCCCTTGGACAGAGTGACTGCAAAAGTAGCGGTGAGTAGTAGTACCTAGGCTGACAGCGAGGCACCACTGTCAGAGGATGCCAGACTTCCTGTGGAAGGGGAGCTGGGAAGGGTTACAAGGAGAGACTTGAGACAGGCTCAGCTCTCAGACCCTACATTGCAATGCCTAAGGCAGGTATCTAGGGAGGCACCTGATTCTCAAGGGAAGGGGGAATCTGTATACTAGAACAAAGGGTTACTGTACAGAGATTGGACCCCCGAGGGAGGGCTAGAAGGTGATAGAGTACAGCAGTTGGTAGTGCTTAGAGCTTACCGTCTGGTACTTCTAGCCATAGCCCATGATATTCCCTTTGCAGCTCATATGGGCATAAAACATACAAAGAGGCGTATTATGCAAAACTTCTATTGGCCTGGAATTTCCAGAGATGTAACAGGGTACTGCAGGACATGTGAGCAGTGCCAAAAGGTAGGCAAGGCAGGAGACAAGGTGAGAGCTCCTTTGATGCCTTTGCTTGTGATTGAGGAGCCATTTCAGAGGGTAGCTATGGATATTGTGGGTCCTCTGAGTAACTCAAGTTCCACAGGGAAAAAGTATGTCCTAGTGATTGTAGATTATGCTACATGATACACTGAGGCAGTGGCTTTGTCCTCCATTGAGGCCTAGAAGGTGGCAAATGCTTTGCTAGAGATTTTCAGCAGGGTAGGTTTCCCAAAGGAAATACTGTCTGACAGAGGTGCCAATTTTATGTCAGATCTGCTGGCTTATCTGTGGAAGTCCTGTGGGGTGAAGCACATGTAGACCACCCCCTACCATCCCCAGACTAATGGCCTTGTTGAGAGATTAAACTCTACAATCAAGTCCATGCTACTGACATTTGCAGATCAGTTTAAGAGAAAGTGGGACAAATATTTGCCCCATCTGTTGTTTGCTTACGGAAAGGTTACCCAGGAATCCACAGGTTTTTCACCCTTTGAGTTGCTGTATGGGCATAGGGTGAGGGGACCTCTAGATTTAATTTGAGATGAGTGGGAAGGTGAGTGTGAGTCTCACAAGGAGTCTGCTGTGGCATACATCCTAAACCTCAGGACAAGGCTCAGGGAACTCATGTCCCTGGCCGAGGAGAACCTGGCAGAAGCCCAACAACAGAAAAAGGTGTAGTATGAAAGGAATGCTTGAGCTAGGGAATATGCTGTGGGGCAGCAGGTAATGGTTTTAATTTCTGTCAGACAGAAAAAGCTGCAAGCAGCTTGGGAGGGACCCTACAAGGTGGTAAGAAAGGTAAGTGATGTTAACTACATGGTGGAACTGCTAGGCAGAAGGCAGTGGCACAAATTGTATCATGTTAACATGATGAAACCTTACCATGGTAGGGAGGCCCTTGTGCTGAGCATTTGCAGTGGATTGCAGGAGGAGTCTGAGAGAGAAATTGTGACTGATCTCCTCAGTGAGGCTCGGGCTGACACCTCGGTGGAAGGGATAGCAATACCCCAGCAGCTATCTCCTACCCAGGTTTGAGAAATCCGAGCAGTGTTGCAGGAATTTGGGGACATGTTCACTGGGAAACCAGGGTGCACCGACCTGGTGCAGCACCAGGTGGATACAGGACCCCAAAGGCCTATCAGGCAGGCCCCTTATAGGGTGCCTGAGAGAGTCAAACATACTCTTAGGGAAGAGGTACAAGAGATGTTGGAACTAGGGGTGATTCAGGAGTCCAACAGTCCCTGGGCCTCCCCAGTGGACTGGTGCCAAAGAAGGATGGCAGCACCAGGTTCTCTGTGGATTACAGGAAATTAAATAGTCACACAGAGGCAGATGCTTACCCCATGCCTAGGACAGATGTAGCCCTAGAGCAGCTGGGTGGGGCTAAGTATCTTACAACCATTGATCTTACCAAGGGTTACTGGCAGGTGCCCTTGACCCACAGTGCTAGAGAGAAGTCAGCCTTTCTGACACCTTTTGGCTTGTATGAGTTTACAAAGATGCCCTTTGGGATGAAGAATGCCCCAGCGACTTTCTAGAGGCTGGTAGATCATATCTTAGCAGGAGCAGGAGGGTTTGCCCTTGCTTACATGGATGATGTTGCTATCTACAGCTGTTCCTGGCAAGAGCACCTTCAGCATGTCAGGGAGGTGCTGGGCAGACTACAGAGGGCAGGGTTGACCATTAAGCCAAGCAAGTATCAGGTGGGTATGGCAGAGGTCTCCTACCTAGGACATAGAGTTGGGAGTGGTAAGATAAGGCTAGAACCTGTCAAAGTGGAAGCCATTCAGGCATGGCCTCCACCTGTTACCATAAAGCAGGTGAGGGCATTCTTAGGGACAGCAGGGTACTACAGAAAGTTCATTCCCAATTATAGTACCATAGCTGCTCCCCTCACAGACCTGACAAGGAAGAACAGGCCAGATAAGGTAGTGTGGATCCCAGCATGTGAACAGGCATTTCAGAAGAAGCTTAAGGAAGCTTTGGGAGGACCCCCTGTGTTAGCCAGTCGAGACTATAACAAAGATTTTGTTGTGCAGGTGGATGCTTCAAACTATGGGCTGGGGGCTGTACTTAGCCAGATTTCTTCAGAGGGAGAAGAGCACCCAGTGGTTTATTTCAGTTGTAGGCTCCAACCCAGGGAGGAATGCTATGCAGCGGTAGAAAATGAATGTCTAGCCATAGTGTGGGCACTACAAAACCTTCAGCCTTATCTGTATGGAAGGAAATTTACTGTGATGACAGATCACAACCCTCTAACATGGTTAAACAGAGCCAGTCAGCAAAATACCAAGTTGCTAAGATGGAGCCTGGGGTTGCAAGCATTTGATATGTCAGTGCAGCACCGCAGTGGGAGTAGCAATGCCAATACAGATGGGCTCTCAAGACAGGGAATGGGGTGAGGTACACCCAGATAGGCCTGACAATCTCAAGTGATGTTTCCCAAGGGGCACTTGAAAAACTTGCTTGAGTTCCCCGGGGGGGAAGAGATGTGAAGATTGGAGGAAAATGGGCAAAGGCTGGCAGCCTAGTCAAATAGAATTTGATACATAATTTTATCAACTGTATAAATAAATGCAAAATACTGGCTTGTGTTTTTTAAATGAAAAGAAAACACTGTAAAATGTGAACTTCAAGATTGTTGCAACATTGCCATCTGCTGTAAGGAAAACCAAGCCAACCATTTCAAATGTGTCTTTTGAAGTTAATAAGATCTTATGAATCTCTGTGATGTTTTACAAGTTGGCTCCAGTGGGTCTGGATGAAGGTTTCATGCACATTGTTTTAAGGTTAAAGTTAAGGGCCAGAATTTACATGGGAAGGTGCTTTATTGCTCTGGTTTCTGCTTGAGTGTATATGTGAAATGCCTTGCATTGTTGTAGTTTCCTGAGCAGGTGTTAGCTTGCTAAATAATGCAGTTTGTGACCTGAGAAAACCTAAGTGCCAAAATGATGTCATTTGGGAGGGCCTCAGCAGAGCTGTTGTTTAGTGTTTAAAAACTATTGTTGAGTGAGAGACATTTTGATCTTGGACATCTAGCCCAGCATTGCTTGCTCTTTATGTATGTAATTAAGATTATAGCACTATGTTTTCTCTAAAGAATAGCTAATGATTAGAAAGTTAGATTAAGTGTTTTTCTTTGACATCAGACCTGTCCTACTGTATTATTTTAAGTTTCTGTGTGATCTCTGAACTCTTAGATACCTCTGTGGTGTAGTAGTATTGTCTTATGTTTTAATTATTTATTATTAAATATTTTAAAAACCTTTACCTGTGGCTGGTTTGTATAGAGAAGTAGGCTCTAGAGTACATTGCATATTTATAGAGGTTATTGTAATAGGCCACTCTAATAAGCCTTAGAAGGAATAGTCAAATTACCAATTGGATAATAATATTGCACAGTAATAATTGGACACCCATTTAAGGGCCTTTTCGGAGCTGATATTATTAGTTGGGTGGTTGCAGGAATTACTACGGTATGGTCTGGGTAATAGGGGCACAGCTGGAGAACCTGTGCCAGCCTTTTCCCAGGAGGGTCTGTGTGGTTGTATAACCTCTTCTCAAAGTGTGTGTGTGGTGTGTCAGCTACTTGGCAGGGACACAAAGCCCTGGTTGGACGGAGGGGGTACTGGAGGTTTTAGCTTGCCCAGCTAGGCTGAGACTTGGACCCTATAGCTGTGCCAGTGGGGAGTCTTATTGGGGACCTGATGAGCAAGGGAGCAACCAGCCCCAGATTGACTGTGATCTCTGTGCGTACTTAAGGGAAATTGTACTTTACTATGTGTATTAGTTATCTTTTTCTCTTCCAGGAGATGACCTCCCTGGTGTTAGTGGTAAGTATTGAGATTCCTTGATTGCTGGGCCAGGGCACGGGCATCACAGTACATATTTGTGCAGCTGATTGTGTGATGATCCCTGTCTGTCATGTAGCTTGTGTGACTCAAAGGGCTAAGGCAAGTAGCTAGACTTGATTTTTAATGTTAATTGTTTTTGAAATGTTAATTATTTTTGAAATTTCATTGGTGGCTGTGTCATGTGATATTTTATATAAAAATGGTTGCTTTTAATGCAATGTGTGAATACTGAAGAAGGGTTATTTCCTGAAAGCTTTATTATTTTTGTTAATAAAGTGAGCGTTTTTCTACTCATTCGTCTTTATTGCTGAGTTACGGTCATAACGTCTGATAGAATCAACTACAGGTAATCTGTTTTCATTTGTGTGATAGTAGTTACTGCTTGGATCTACTGTGGTCACTTTTAATGCACCTTTTTAAGGAATGACACAGCCAATACAGAATATGCAATAATCAAATGAAAAGAATGTTTTGGATATAAGAGGAAGAAAATCAGTACGTGATATATTAATGCTTTCAGGTAATCCGTTACTATCTCAGGCACTGGCTACAAATTAGGTAAATATGACAGCCACTCCCCAAACTGATGACAACCTTAATAACTTATTGATACAACTTGAGAAAAAAGTACAACCATTTAAGAAACTCCAATGGCAGCGGCTAAGCTTTTCAGCTTATTTGGCGTTTAATATTTTTCCTAGAGGATTGCGTATTCTAAACATGCCAGCGTATGCAAACACATACCCTGAACTCCTGAAAGCATGGCAACAATTAAATTTAAAATTGAGCAGAGACTATATGGTTTTAATGAATGATTTTTTTATAAATATTGAGAAAGAACTTTCGGATGAAATTATATGTATGGAGAATGAATTAACTGGGTTGGCTAACTTCACAAGTGTTGCTAGTTTATATCAGTTGATGTTAAATAGAATGAACACTTTAGACAATAAAATACAGGCTATGAAGCAGCGGAAGCTGCAACGAGATATTAATGACTTTAAAATGGGTCACATCTTCTCTTGGCCGAAATCCTCCTATATATTTAACAAATTCCATCCTAAAGGACAGAAAAAGGTTAATAGGATGGATGAATTAGATACTTTTCCTGAAGTTGGTCAAATTGAAAATGGCAACAAATTTTTGACCAATGACGCTCCCTATGGTAGTGATGGGCGTATACAGACAAAAGTACAATTCAATCATAATAGAGAGGATAGCATTGTGACAGAAATGGTTTGCCAACAAATTAATATTAACCCAGCGAATGGCGCTAACTCCTCCTCGAATCTGGCAAGTGTAACAAATGAAAATGGTGTTGCAGATGGCATCTACATCAACGAGAAATAAGAATACAGAAGTTTTTTAAAATTAACTCAACCGATAGTAGCAAGGTTGCCAGAAAAGGTGGATGTCAACAAGCGCCCACAATCGAGAGGGTGTTCTCAACAACGAATGGACTTGGTAGCGGGCAAAAGGAAGAACGACAGCCCGCTATCTCAGAACAAGCAGGGTCGCAAGTGACTGGTAAGCCAAAAAACACTATTTTAAATATATCAAGCCTTGAACTTACACCAGCAATGGAAAGTTTATTAAATAGAGGACTGCAATTTATTCCTAGTGGTAAGGACTCAATTGTTGAAGCCCTAACTGACCTTAAGATCTTTGTTAGGAATGTATGTTTAAAAATGCTGTTCAAAGATGTGAATGATGAACGATGGTCTGGTTTTAAGAAAAAAAGTGTTTTCATTCCAAATAATTGCCCGATATTGAATGCCTTTAATATGATTTGTGAAGATGAATTAAGACAATTGTATAATAACATTTCATCTGGTAAAAAGT